>NC_051430.1:10167920-10205629 GCF_001649575.2 Kryptolebias marmoratus | reverse complement strand
GACAACACCCACCCCTTTGTAAAAATCAGCGCCTAATAATATTGGCTCAGCAGTGGATAGATTACAGCAGGAGGAGAGCATCTGCTGCAGGGAGAAACAGTATGACGGCTCCCTCCCCGGGGAACAGTGGCTGTAAAAGACAATCAGAAATAGACAGAAGGATGGAAACAAGCAGGCTCTCTTGAAGAAACAGACACGCATCAAAACCACAAGTCTCACAGGAGCGCGAGGAAAAGGATGTTTTTCTTTATTCGACAGGATTGTCAGTTTGTGTCGTCATTTAATATGTATGCCTCTTTTTTTCCTTTCACAGTACCAACAAACAATGCAGCTACAGTCCATGCAAATTTGAAACAAAAGGGACACGATGACAGAGAATAAATGTGACAACCCGAAAAATAAATAAATAAAAAAAACAACAACAACGTTGCTACACAAAAGCAATGCTAAGTGTGCACAAAACTTGCATTGTTTAGATACAGCTTGGCATGAATATTGAGCAGTCTCTGCTGCAGTAATGAAAAAACGTGCAGTGCATGTTTTAAAGTGAGAAGTAAGTTGGGTTCAGCTACTTCCAAACAGATCAGAGTTCAAGAGTGTAAACAGGATCCTGTTGCTTCTTGGCCTGGTGTGGTGAGAGAAAGCTGTGAGGCTCTAAAAAAGGGTCTAATGGCAGCTGGTAATGGAGACTGTGATGTCAGAGCTACAGCTAATGCACTTCACATGCTTTTACTGCTATTGTTTGGGGATAGAGATAATCTCTAAAAGTGTCTGTATGAATGCATGTTGAGCTTCTAAAAGACCTAAACATAAAGAATAGGAGCTAAAAACAAAATACAAAGCTGCTGATGGTACACTGTGACTAAACTGAGCAGACTGAGAGCTAAAGATGTTATAATGAGACAACACAGAATCCCAACTGTGTAGTAAATCAAACACAAGAAGTTATACTCTTGGCTAATTTAAACCAACATAACCCCTCAGGGTAAAACTTCTTTATTGTAAAGCATTCATTACTTGCTGTGTTTACACACAAGATAAATGACGCCACTTCTGAGATTTGAAGCTCGGTCAGAAGGTAATTTTTGACGTAAATTGCTTAGTCAATACATTTTTCATTCAAGTCATTATGGTGTTGTTATGTAATGTCAGATATTAATTTCATTTCAGTGTAAATATTAGGTGCATTATAAAGGATTTTCATTTGAAATGTTGCTTTGAAGAAAGTGCATTTGAAGTTGTTTCTACTACCTGGTTTGAAGTGAATAAACCAGATTTTGCTGTGAGGGTTGTTTTGTTTTTTGCTTTTTTTTTAACTAGAAAATATATTCATTTCATATAAATCATAACGTACTTTATCTTAGTACAAGGTATGTTAAACAACAGAAAAATAAGAAAAAAATGTTTTTCATACTCTTTGAAACTATAATCACTGTGTTTATTATTAATGAGCTCTACATTGTAGCCTCACTATCATTGTTACTACTGCTATTTTTTTGTTTTGTTTTGCATGTGATATTATTTTTATTCTGTTTAGGAAAAAAGTTCTGTCCATGTAGTTTTAACAAAAATGGTAAAATATGATTATGGTGCTACTAGATGGAGAGATCATTCACATTAACAACATATTAAAATACAGAGGAAGAACATTTATAGCTTAGCTGAAGATTCTCAAAAAATAATTTTTTCTTTAACATCGTTCACAATTTTCACTCACCTATTGACCGTTTCAGCACTTAGTCATACGGTCATACGTTAATGGAGGCAAGATCAGGATATAGTAAGACAGATGTAGAAAACCTGATAAAAATGGCTTTGTTATTACTTTGGTTTCAAAGCAATCAATGTTTGTTTGTTTTTTCAATTATCTAGTGTCTGCAAAAAGTGCTTCACTGTAATTCAACCTGAATTGGGTCAGAACAGTCTCTGTAGTTTTTCATATAACTGAGTGCAGCCTCGATGTTTCCGGGTCATCATAGTGCGGCCCCCTGAAACTTACCACCAACAGGCAAATAAGTGTTCGTGTAGAGACTAGAAGTGCAAAGAGCAGAAAATCTTTGTTTTAAATAAAAAAAATATCCAGAGTACTGTAGATGGGGCATTGATCCTCAGTTTTGTACCATAATGTCATGTAGACACTCGTTTCATGTTTATTCATAAAGAAAACATCTTTGTTCTGAAACTAGTCAACAATAAAGAATTTATCAGGATTTCTATTTCAATGCTCAATAAAATCATTCAACAGAATAATTCACTGCATATAAATGTTGCTAACTGTATTTGTCACTTTTGGCAGTATTTTGATCTGTGAGAACAAACAGTGAGCATTTATACAGCTTTTTAAAAACATCAAGGACAAAATAAATAATTTAAAGTGGTTTTATTCTACAAACCTTTTTAATATTTCACAGTTCTAAAGACTTTTATATTTTGAAGTTATCAAGACACAGAGTGTAATTTGCAGACCTCTAATAGGTCTAAGTAGCTATGTGTTTGAAGTGCAAAGAGATCTCCCTCTCTACATCTGTGTCTGTATATCAATGGCTTTCCCTCTCGGTGGGACTCACCACCCACAAAGGTTAATGAGCTTAAACACAGCTCAGAGTGAGCTCATTAAACAGACCACAGAGACTGAAGAGGAGAGAAGCGAGGAGGGAACAAAAGTGTGAAGGTTGCACTGTTGATGTCTCTGTGTTGGTGTCAGTCACCTGCATTAGAGTTAAATAAAATTTGGGTTTTGTGCACTTCTGCCTAAAACAAGACATGTTAATTATTAATGAGCGGGCTCGCTGGAACAAAAGAAAACTGTGACTCAGAAGAATGGGTTGCCAGCCCTCCAACGCTTCTGGCAGCCCTGTTATTTGAACAGAAGTCGATCCACAACATGTGGGAGGAAGAAGGTCTTACTTTGTCTCCTATATTAACACTTGCTTGCAAAACTGTGAAGTTGAAATCGTTAATGATTTTAAACACAGTGGCTTGATTGGGCCAGGCAATAGATTTTAATGTTTGTCAGTGTCTAACTTCTACAACACTTGGGGGGAAAAAATACACAAAAGATTAGCACTGCAATGTATGTAAGTTATCAAGCACAGGAAAAAATAAATGTTTGTGTTTGTGCTCTTGTCCAATTTTGTTTAGATACTTTTCTTTTAGTTTATAAGTTTATTTAAGAAGACCCTTGCACATAAAGAACATTACAGTACAAAGGCCAGAGATAGCTACAAGGCTTTTATAAAGTCATCCTAATAACAAAATACAAAATTATATCAAATATAAGAAAATTATAATATTATTTAAGCTATATAAGTATTCCAAAATAGCAATCTCCACCCATCAGGTTCATAAAAGTGTCATATATACTAAAACCATATAGACTTAGAATATGACAGTTAGTCAAAGAAAAACAACAATTAAAAGAAGTAATAGCAATACAGCCTTGACCTATGTTAACAGTCATGATGTCTTCAGTGTTTTGTGTAATCTGAAGTTTGTTTAACTATTTAATTAAAGATTTTTGAGTGTCCAGTTCTCACTGGGACTGAGTTCCAGTCTGTGCAGCTTTTACAGAAAGCGCAGACTGACCTACATAACTTTTCCTGAATGAAATAACACAATCTCCTCCCACTGCTCTTCTGTTTGCTGAGATGTAGTAGGTCTCACACTAACAACTTTGTATATAAATTACAGTATTGTCTGCATATAGAAGGAAGATCGTTGATATTTACAGTGAAGTAACTCAACAAGACATTTGTGTGCTAGACCTGTTGCCAACATAACAGATGGATTCTTGGCTTTTGGCACATTCTGAGACTTTAGTTTATTTCTGTTTTATTGTTTTTATTTATCTTATTTTAACTGTTTTTATTCTTTATTTTATGCTTTAAATTATCTTTGATTTTACACGTACAGCACTCTGTTGCAGCTGTGGTTGTTTTTAAAGTACCTTATAAATTAAGTAGTAATAGGAGTAGTAGTTTATTATGCAGAGAAATTATACAGAAAAAGGGTTTATTTTAGCATGATAACAGGCTTAAAACTACTGATAATGCAACGCTTCAAATGTAAGTCTTTATGCGGTGTCTGGCTCCTTAGTTAATACTCTGAATACTTGAATTCAGTTATTTGCCTGATTGTTTGATATAAAACATTTCTCAAATATAATTAATTCTCGTTTTAGCACCAAAGAACACATTTTAAAATCAGTTCAGTATGAAAGAGTACTAATTTCAGGATCTTTTTATGTCTATAGTGTAATTACAGTCTACATGCTGAAAAACTACAAACAACATTCTTTTAACACATCTTTGCCTTGTTAAATTGAAGTAGAACTGTCTTCATATAATACACACGGTTGTAAACTATTTTGAGTTAATTTTTAATATTTTGAGTTAACCCACTGTTAATGTGTGTTTGTGTGAGTTTATTTTCATTTATCTTTGCCCAGTTAACATTCAAATTGTGAGTTTGGTTAAGTGATGACATCCGCCTTGGTCACAGATGAATGTTTATCAAATGTATTTACTTCTGGATGATAGCTGGTTTTCTTAACACACACTTTTAAAGCATGGATTTTCTTGTGCAGCTACAGCGTTCTGTGTTTAATGTAGTCCATTATAAAAAAGAAAAGTGTATACTTTCCTGATTGATATTATTAATTCAAATGTGTATTGTTGGAGGTTTCTGAGAAAAATTGAGAAATCTGATACTAAAGAGAGCGTGGGCTACTTGGTTAATTTTGTTTGGCTGAACATAAATCCCTAAAATGCAAATTGGCTCAGTGACCCTTATAATACAGTAATTAAAAACATCCTTCTGATCCCTCCTTTTGGCTGATATGAGCATCAGCTTTATTGATTTGTTTGTAGAAACAAAGAAATTAATAATAATTTGATTGATAAAAAGAAAAAAAAGACTGAATCATTAGAAGTAGTCATTTCAGATCAGGGCAAGCTGTAATTGAGACATTCCCTTCTGTCTGGGACTTAGTCAAGATGAAATTAATTAATAGGATCATTGCTGTTCTAATTTGAATTCTAATTTGGTAATGTAATTTAAATTAAAATAGTTCAAAGCAGTAGTCAAAACACAGAGGGACAACTTTATTCCACACATCTAAATAATTTGCATTCTGAAGAGATGCTAAGCTGTTCATATCATGCAAACACGTGTCTGCCGGTTTCATTTAAACAAATAAATGCTGATAAATCAAGACCACCTACCAACATTAGATCAGATTTTACAGAAAAACTGCACACCTGAATGTCTATTTACACAACAAGCTGTTATATATACATGAAATATAGCAGTGTAGCAGGTGAGAAATGTCAGAGCTGGCGCACACCAGTCTGTCAGGGGTCAAAAGGTCACAGTGTTTACTTGTTTGTCACATAGATAACCTGTGAGGCTGTGGCAGCTGAGGAGGCCTCACTGACACAACAACAGTAAACACTAATGGCATGTGTCCAGCACTTTCCACTTGTCTGAATCTTCACTGAGGTGAATATTTTCCACCGTTTTGAAGCTCCCCTTTGAAAGATGAAGCTAAGCAATACAAAACATGTGAGGCACCTAGTATTTTATAGTGAAATACACAAAAAAGCTTTTTATAACCTTAAACAAATATTAGCATCATTATCTCGCCTGCTGTTTGACTAAAGACTCAATCTCTGAAACTCACTGAAAAGTGACATTTTGAGAACCTCATTCTTGTGTTCTAAAATAAAACAAACATTTAAAATTGCATGTCTGTACATGTATTTACGAGTTAATAATCATGCAACACCCACAGTTAAATAAAAATCTGAAACTGATTTGTGTTCTGTACTTTGACCTTGTAATTTTACATTTCAAAAATCTTAAATAAATCTGAACAAAGATAACGACTGTAATATCTGATAGATACAACAACAAAACAATGAACTATCAATCTTGGCCAGTAAATCACTAAGGGCAAAACAAATGTGCTTTGTTGCCCTTTATAAAATAATTAAAATGATCAAAAATTAATTTTACCTGCTTTTGTTTGGCTATCTCAGCAGAAATATAGATGCTCAATATATTCAAAATAATGACTGTGTGATAATTTTTCTTGTCTAATTTTGTTTAAAATGTTTATTAACCTTGACATAAACTGTGCTGCATTTATATTTACTTTAAACTTTAAAACATTTACACCTAACAGTGAGCATTTTTATTCAGCTCAATTAGTGCTGCGTGAAAATGTTATGAAGTGTCAAGAGAATGTACCGTAGCTCCAACATTTTCAGAAAGTGTCAAAAACCTATTTTCTCTCCCACAAAGATGGTTTGTTATCCAGAGTGACAAATGCAGTCATCTGTTTTGCAATCTTTTTTGCCTTATTGCTGTCCTGTGTAAACTTGTCTCTTGTCTTTCGTGTTTCCTCTTGAAGTTTGTTTATTAGCCATGTTAGCTTAAAGAGGTAGCTGGGTGAACTCAGCTGAGTGTTTGGATTTTAAATGTCAAATTAAATTGGTGAAAACTACACCACTGGCATATGTTGCAAATAGCTCCAGAACTGTTCTCGTTTTCTATTTTAAAACATATTTCTAAACATTAAATGTAACGATGTTACATCAGAACATTTTAGGGCAGCTGACATAAAATCACAAACAGCAAATCATCGACAGAGATTGAGAGCTAAATATAGTCATAGCTACTCCAATACCAATCAAGGAAATGTGACTTGATTAAAACCCTGATCCAATAGTTGAGATCAGGTCTAGACATCTCTATTTCTTACAGCCACATATTGCAATATGCAACAGAAACACGAGGCAAAAATGTAAGAGTAAGATGGTGGTACAAAAAACAAGCTCAATAATGCAGCCTATATTATAGATTAATTTATAGAAATAAATACAATATAGTTAGTATTTATTTCTTTTACATCAGTGAAACCAAGATCAAACAAGATGCCTTGTCTGTACCATGAGCAAATTATTTAATGAAATACTGAATGGATTTAATTAAACTCTCAGAAATGAATCACTGGTTATACATCTACAACTGATTAATTCTTGGACTGAACCCGATTCAAGATGACAAACTGATCTTAGCAAACACTGAAATGGCTGTACCTCAGTCAATTTTAGAGGTATCGAGCTAAAATTTGGTGTGGTGGTAGCTGGGGCTTTTTTTCTTAAGAATTACACCGCAGTTTCTCAAACTGAGACAGTTCTGCCATTGCAGGTAAGTCATTGACTGCTTTTAACTTTACAGAGACATATTCCAAGAAATGTGACCTATCCCTTTCAAACTAGTTTCTGGAAGAGACATCAAATTGCAAAATATTTGTTGAAACTTAGTTAATCAAAAATGTAAAATGCAAAAGTGATACATGACTACAAAACAACAACAACAACAACAATAAAGTCCTGATGATTCATGACTTTTGACATTGTAGCTAAAAGTCATGAAGTTGTATGAAAGCTTTGTGGTTTAACAACTAATAATGATCATTGTAGAGAGTTTTTTTATGCATTCACATTCTGGTCTTGCTCCAGTGGGTGAAAATCTTGGGAGTGTTTTTACAAGCTGAGGGTTTTGATAGAAGAGAAATTGCTTTATGGAGTCATCAGCTGCTGCTGCTGCAAAACAAATCCCCTGTTGGTCACATAGTGACCACAGTGGGACAAATACTTAGAGCAGATGATAAAAAAAGAGAATAGTGAGGAAGAATAACACCATGGTGGTGCTTTGACTAAAACAAAAGCTTCAGCAATCCCCAGCTGTAACACAAACATCAGCACTTATTCTGGGTTCAGCTCCTAGGTGGTCCAAAGAGAGTCATATTTCAAGTTGCCACTGACAGACTTACAGCTCGCAGACTCGAGCTGGCTGTTGACTTTGCAATAGAAGGAACAGTTTACAACCATCGACATAAGGAGCATAGACTCAAGGAATCGCTCCCTGGAAAGCCTTACTTAACTCTGTTTGACTATTTTTCAAGAGCAGACTGAGTTCTGTCATCTATAAATTCTCCTATAAAGGGGTTGGGTGGTGTGTAAGTTTGTGTGTGTGTTTTGGCATTTCCACCTACAATGCAAAGAATGGCTCTAACGTACAGGATAATATATTCATAGTTCTGTTTTATGCTCATGCATAACAGTAGAAATCCTCAGGGCTTTTGTTAATTAAGAACTGCTGAACACACATTTACACACACACTGTAACATGTTCTGTAAACTGCCAGGAAAGCTCCACCGGCTCTTATGTGTAGTCCAAAGAAACATAATGCTTTTGGTGCTGTTTGTTTCTGTACAGCTCAGTTAAAGCTGCGGGAAAAGGGTAGTTCAAAGTTCTCAAGTCTCTGTGGGGATGAAAGAGGCGATCATGAAAGCACCAAGAGGACCTCATCAATAATGAATGCACGGAGGAGGTGATTCATCAGTGCAAGCAAGGTCCCATCTGCAAGCATAATTCTTTTAGCTTAAGCTCTATTTCCTACCAATTACCACAACATTGATTGACTCTGACCAAATTCTGGGCAGTTGCTGTTCATTTTACTAAGATTAACTGCTTTCAAGTACTTTTAAAAGGAGTAGAGCCAGAAGTAACTTTGCTTTACCACTAACACTACTGTGGTGCCATTATAACAAAGGCAGTGTATATTATAAAGCAAGATAATCCTTTGACATGGAACTGCAGAAAACAAAATAATACCAAGCTGAGGATGGGGGTGGGCTATGCAATACTTTAAATGGAACTCCAGCTAATGACACTTATGTCTTATTACTACTTATTATACTCTGTTTACTTTCTAGAGTTAATAAATTCACTACAAAAAATCCTATTTATGACTCATATTAGCACAGTTTTGACAGATCACAGACCTTTATTGACATTTGTGCATTCTGAAAAAATCTGTTTAGAACTTGTTTTTATTAAGCGTTGCAGGTATAGCGTAGGGATTACACTGTTGAACAACCACCCACTCCTAAAAGGAAGTCCTACTGTTCAATCAGAAATGTTCTGAAGGAAAACTAATGTTAGCAAGCCTAAGCTGCAGTTAGCTTAACTGTAACTTAAGGCAAAACGTACAAAGGGTAACATTCTCTCGCTGACATGCCACATAAAATTTATTTCGAAAACTCTGAAGGGAAAAAAAGTGCATTAATTAGAAGATTAACTCGCTGCTTTGAGATTGCTTCTCTTGTGAAATATTAAAGTCTTTAGACAGGGATGCAGAAGTTTAAGTTAACGGTGAGGCATTCATGTAACAGCAGTGTTAGGAACTGATGGGACACTTTAAGTGGGTCAGAAATTAAAATACAGTAAATGATGCTCAAAAACACAACTAAATAAAAAAGCACAACTGTATTAGACTCAATAATCAATATATACATACAGTAGTCTTACTTGGGAAATACCTGGAAACAAAGAGCACTAGTTTAAGTAAGCAACAGCAAGGTGGAGAAGGGATATACTGGTGTAGGATGGAGTTATTAAGAATAAGCTCTTCCTTGAAGACAAAAAATGAATAACTAAACCTATTGGTAGTTTCTGGAAGATACATTTTTTTGAGCCAGAAAAATGTAGGCAAAGTAAAAAAAAAATCCTGTCATCTTTTTCCAGAAAGATTTTTATTACTAAAGTCTTCAAAATGGTCAAAAATTAATCTGGCTCAATTTCTTTCCTGACTGAAATCACCTCCTTGTTACACTACCAAGCAAGAAAAGGCTACACTCACTTACGGGACAATTTAATTGTATGATTTAATCAGACAGTTAAATTGTAACGCTTCCAGATGAAAGTTTTATAAACCCTTACTGTGTTTCAAAATTGGTGAATGCCTGGATTTTGAGTTTGACATGCAGTCTACAACTTCTTAATTTGGTATTTCATTGACAACTTCAAGGTGTTCATTAGGCAGACTCTGCATGCAGAGGCACTGAAGTGCATTTTCTACATTCATTAACTGCGATTCCCTCAAAAGGATATTAGAAGCTGTGAGAAAAGCTTTCTGAAATTTATATTATTGTAGAGAATGAGAGCCCTTAGGTCCTGTCAGTCAGTAGCTGACTTGATGATGTGCTGGCTGGAGAGCTGCTCCGGGCCTCACAGCTGTGTCTCATCTGTTGGCACGGTGTGTGTGTGCGTGTGTGTAGGGGTGTGTGGGGAGGAGAGGGGGGCAGGATGGTGCGTGTTTGTGTGCATTGTTAACAGTTTTTATCAACAGCGCTGATCATTTTCCAAATTTCACTCATGAAACATTCATTTATTTCTGGAAAACAGATACTTCCATCAAAAATGTGAATTTTTGTATCACCAGGAATGCATCTGAGCTATTGACTGTGTTGAAGTTATTACTCTGAGCCGATCAGCCGGAGTAGGTCCAGCTAATTGGCTTTTGCTTCACTGACATCACTACAGGCTCTAAGGAGCAACAAGCTTGCCAGGATTTGTCTGTGACTCAGGCTCAATGAACAATCTGTACTGTGCCAGTTTGCAGCACCAAGTCAACAAACACTGGGCTTATAGTATATGGCACAATGAAAGAACACATGGAGGAAGTTACAGAGGGCCTGACTGTCCATCTGCACACTGAAAGTTTAGTTAGTTTTAATGCTTCTCAGTTCAGAGCTGCTACTGAAGCAGAAGTAATAAAGAGAAGTTGAGAGAACTGAGAAGTTCAGAAGTGAGAGGATGAAAAAATATTTCAGAAGAATGAGCATAGGTTTACTCTATTTTTTTCTTCTTTTTTCACTTAGTCATACTAAAGACCAAGTCTATTTTCTGCTTTTCACATTGCTTTTATCTATAAATGCAATGTTAAATTAAAGACTTTAAACTGAGGTATTGCTTTAAAACATCTAATAACCATGTTGGTTATTAGAAAATGTAGGAGTTTTAGAATAAAACAAAAATTTGAAAACAGTCTACTTCTCCAATCAGTTGCAAAAAAAAAAGTTTATGTTTCTGGAAACTTTCAAGATGTACAATGTCTCTAATACTTGTGCAGAATTTTGCTTTTATTAGACAAAATGTACACAACTTTCCTACATCACTTTGTAAACAAGAAACTGGGTCTGTTTGGTAGTAAATACCCATCAAGGTTTTGGGGTTTCATATTAAATATCAAAATATTTTTTCACTGACAGGGCATCCTTTTTTTTTGGCAAAATCAGAAACTGAAAGTAACACTTCGTATTATAAAGAGAATGCTGTGAGCAGTTCTATGCAAAACAAAGCAATAAACTCTTTCTCCTTTACAATCATTATATTCAATGAAACAGCATCTGAATGCAAAAGTCTGTTGAGTGAAAATAAAAAAATAAAAGAAAGCAATAGCTGGGTTTCTACTGGCAACTTGAGTTCACATTTAAAAGTGAAAAATAGCTTTCCTTCTTATTAAGATGATTTTTTTTTCCTTTCCCAGAATTACTTTCAGCAACACTTCATATAATGTTGCCCTGTGGCACCACTACAATTTCTATTTTGCTTCAAGGCAGTTCATGAAAAAGTGGCAGAATCACATTTTATTTTTGCAGCATTTCAGATTGCTTCAAGATTTGCTTCACTGGAGAATGGAAATGCAAATGGTCTTTGACAATGAGAAAGTTTTAAAATGCCATGGATTGAGTGTAAAAGAGATATAAAAAGTGTCTGAAAAGAAGAAAGTAAAAACATTGTTACTTGACAGGACACAAGCTTTTGTAATCCTTTCGGTCTTTTAATTTGGAAAAACCTAGTCTGGCTGAAAATAAAACAAAACTTCAAACTTTTTATTTAATGGCAATACCTGGAAATCTGTCTCACATGCAGTTTTTGTAGGGTTTAGTGATAGAAACTCCATATTAACCACTTTAGATTGGTGCATTCATTCATTTAAATTTACTAGTATCATCACAGCAGAAGCATAATGTGGGTCAAAGTCAATGGGCCACAAAGGGGGTTTGTGGCCCTGTGCAATTATCAGGTGTGAAGTCCATGCTCATACACACATGCACATAAATCATCTTTACATGGGTGAGATATTTAAGTTCTTCTGCATGCAGTCTAAATGCTTATATTTTAAACAGGAAAAAAACAAACAACATCATTATAATCCTTGTCTCTTAAGGGTTTTTATAGCATTACAAATTAAAAGAATCATGTTGGACCTATTTGCTTTTCATTGTCAGGTTAGCATAAATGTCAATTTATTTGGCACACTAATGACAGAATGTCTCATTTGCTTTTCAGGTCTATTGCTTGATGACATTAGTTCATATTTCAAACAGATTATAAAACATAGCTTACATGTAAATTTATACTTATATACACTAGCTCATCTAAAATCATTTCAAGCTGTACATTATGCTATATGCTCATACATTTCAAACAAGTCAGCTAAAGTAATGCATTTATTGTCTATTCTCTGCACTATATTGTGATTTAAACAGATGAAACCATCCAGCTTAAGTGAAAGTCATCGTTATTCCATTCTTGGAGGCAAACCTCACCAATAAAATCCCTGTAATCCGTCTTGGATTTAAAATATTTTTCATCTAATAAAAAGGTGAGCCCATTGTCTTTCCTGTGACATACAAGCTAAAATATATTGTAGACTTTGGTTAATAAATGTTTAGGAAGTTCCAAGATAAGATAATTAGAGACAGAGTGCTAGAAATGTTAGCAGGGAGAGCATTCCAATTGGGCAGACGATAGTGAGTCAGTATCAGAAAACATGAAGTTTTAGGATGGGGTGAAAGGCTGAAAACATGGTATAAGGGGTACTTGGGTGCAGTGGCATGCAGGGATGTGTAGGTGAGAAGGTGGATTTTGTAAAGGATGTAAAACTTAATTGAATGCTAGTGAAGTTAAATTGTTGGAGAGGTGTGTTTCCATGCTTTGGTGGGAATAAAAACCCTGACAGCAGAGTTTTGGGCATTCTATACCATTTCCAGGGCTTGTTTTGGATTCTCAGTGGTTCAGATAGAAATATATGAATGCATATATTATTTTTTTTTTAAATGACAGATTTGGTAATGTATTTATTGTGAAACTTGAAAGAGAAAATGGAGAGGGACTTACTCTTAGCATCGGAGTGCAGTTTAAGATCATTGTTGGAGGAGGATTTAAATACATAGAAGCATATAGATAAAAAAGAAGTATTTACAAAACAGGACCTTGAAGCACTCTTCAGTTGACTTGATCTGTAAACAAACAGAAGTAACCAATGATGGCATACTGCTTTATGAGAATCACTAAATTTGGCCACAATATATGCAACCATACCTCAACCAGTGCTATAGGCATGGGGTTCAGGAAGCGGGTTGTTCCCTTAGCCTTGGCAGTCACCTTTATTGCAAAAGGGAACCTCAACAAGGGATGAAGGTACAGAGGTGACACTGAGGCAAAAGAGCTGCAAAGGAGTAGAGTCCTGCAAGAGAGGGGTGTTTGGACTAGGTATCTTGAGTTGTACATAACTGGAGTCTGTTTTGGCTTGAGAGAATTTCAGAAACTTGGAGCAACAATCAGAGTCACCTGACACTTGGAGATCAAGAGAGTGGAATAAGTGACTGATTCAAAAGAAAAACTTGTCTAGAATGGTGATGGAAATTTCTTGTACAATCTCAGATATTTTTTAGGCTTCCACGTGGACAAAAGGCTAGGCCATTTTTACAGTCTTAAAAAGTTGTCCAGTGGTCTTGATGGAACGAAGTTCAGAAGTGGGATCAAAGGTTATGAGAAAGACTAATATTGTGTCGCAGGATGACGATTACCCCTACTTTCAAAGAAGGCTTGCTGCAGTGTTGTGAAATGGATGGCCAATCACCAGTGGAAGGCACATTTTATAAGTGGTTGATTTCCTTTGCCAACATCTCCCTTTGTTTATGCATGACTTCTGGGTTACCTGGTGGTTTTGCTATGTGCCATCTGATCAGCATTATACTCAGTTTTACCTGCACGGTGTGTGCAGTCTGCTTTTTTCTGTTAGCAGCTTCAGATTCTTATATTTTAATAATTTACGTTGTTGACACGGGCAGAAGCGATCCACATGGTGCCTCGCTTCCTAAAACTGAAGACTTGACTCCCTTGAGTGTCTCCTCTCCTTTTCAGGGAGTGTGTATGTTTTTCATCTGCATTGGTTGTTTAAGACTTTGGTGTTTTTATTGATTTGACTTGGTTTATATGGTAGAAGTGACTGGCATGGCAAATCACCTGTTGTTGTTGGGGGAATAACTATCTTCTCTCCTTTTCAGGTATTTATGCTCTGTTTTTTATATTTAGTTTTTCACACAAATTAGCATTTTAATAATAACATTTATTGTTTGCAGTTAAGAAGAAATCACTTCAGCCCAGTAAGATACCCTGCTGATTTGTTTTGCTTCATGTCAGTTTTGCTCTGCCTTGGATTGGTTTGCTTTATTCTGTTTGCTCCTCTTCGTGTGTGCTTTGCTTGACTGGGTTCCAGCATCTGTGCTCCATTTGGTCAGCCCTGGTTTGTTCCCGTGGTCCTCTTAATTCACTATCGCTTGGTAATATATTGTCACTGGCAACATGAACTAACTCAGTGGCTACGGCTATTCAAATGTGTGTCTGTGTGTGTGAAATAGAAATAGTGATTTTAATATTAAATTGTTATGTTTGACTTGTTTTAAAATAGTTTAAATTTCGTATAGGTTTTAATTACGTGAATTTCATTTTACCAGTAAAAGTTGAGTTTGGGCAGCCTCAATTATTTTAATTCTACAGTGACAAATTGAGTCTGATTTTGGTTTACTGGTTTTCTTTTTTTTTATAGCTTTCTTTCTCTCTCTTTTTTTCTTTTTTTTTACAAATGTACTTCTTTATTACAGGCTGAGAGCTGAAGGTTTTGATGCTGGTTTCCCTGCTTTGTGTGTACTGTGAGTGATCAGTCCCTTCCACTCTTCATGTGCAATGTATCACAAGTGTCTCTGTGAATTTTCTGGATTTTTGTTTGTTTGTTTGTTTGATTTTGCATCTATCAGTGTTCTTTGACCAGTCCATACTGGAAAGTCTCAGTCCTGATTATTCTCTTCTTCATCTTTTTTTCACGATCGACAGAAATTGCCTTTTCTAAAGGTGATTTTAAAGTAAAGAGCTTCGTGGAACATCGTTTCCTGCTTCATTTGTAAAGCCAACTGAAGTGTCTTATTGGTACTAGTTATATTTCCTTCAGCGATAGTCTTAAGGTGGCAGTGTTGCATTTTGTATACTTCTAATAGTAATAATACTTTGAAAGAAAAACTATTATCACCCCCAAGTTGCTATAATTGCAATGGGCTACCAGGGCATCAATAAAAGTTGTGGGGCTTTTAGAGACCAGGTGGGTGGCTAAAACACTTGCACAGTGCAGGTATGTTGATGGATTTAATGTTCCAGAATTTAGTAGTGCTTTTAGTATAAAATGGAAGGCATTATGATCAAAGACATCAAGGTTCAAGAGGTGTAGATGGAAGGGAGTAATGCCAATAGAGCGCGCAAAATTTAATGTGTGACATTAGATATGGGTTGAACCTTGAGCATGCTTTACAATGTTGAAACAGTTCAGTAGAAATAGAATGCTGGAGGTGACGAGTGGGCAGCTGTGAAATCTACATGAATAAAAAAAGTCTTAGAGGAGCAGTATGAAAAGAGACTTGAAGCAGGCTAAGGTAAACGCTCAGAAAGCTCAGACATAAAAGTAATGGAGACTTTTTGAAGGTGATATATATAGGGTCAATGTGAAGGGGGACCAATCCAACCAAACAGAAACATGACATTATAAAGGTGCCCTTTGGTATTTTAGCTTCAACTGGACAGTCCTCCTATTGGATTATAGCAAGCTCAACACTGCATTTCTATGTCTTCTGAGTTCCTGAGGTTTAGTGCTGGCCAAGCACAAACCAAGTTTCAGTGCTATTTGTAAACAGGCAGTTTTGTTAGAAAAGACCAACAAAGCAATAATAAAGATCTAAGAACAAAATAAATGGACTAACTATACTACTAATTCATTTGTTTTATTGCAAAGACTAATTTACAGAAATTAATAAAATTAAATACGAGAATATGCTCCGTGGGATCATAGCTGATTCTGTGTATTGTTTGCTAAACTTTTATGTCTTGTGAAGATCTTCAGCAAGATATAAGCTATAACCATGCATGGGTACAGAGGGCAGTTACTGATTTATTTATTTATTTCAACAAGTAATTTACCAACGATTCAAGTACAATAGAGTTTAATTAGCATTTGCAAATTTGTGACTTTCATTAAAATCCAATAATCAAAACATTAACTACATTTTTAACAATTAAATTATATTACAAAAAAACTAATTATTACTCATTATATTATTTGCAAAGCATGAATGAGTTTTTGGGGGAGAAAGGGTTAGACAAACTGAAATAGAATATGCTGTTTTTTTGTTTGTTTGTTTGTTTGCTTTGTCCTGTTTTATTTTGTTCTTACTTCTTGTAAAGCTCTTTGTGTTGTACTTTACTGTATGAAAAGTGCTTCATACACAAAGTTTAATGGATAGATTCTAATTTACACTCCCATATAATACTGTCAAGACTGTTCAGTTAATGTATACTGATGGTCCGCTGTTTTGTCTTTTTTATATACGAAAATATGATGATGACCATGATGTGGTCTTAAAAAATTTTTTTTGGGGTGGGGGTTCTCAAAAGGTTTTTGTAGAATTCAAATTCTTCCATGCAAAAATGAAAGTAATACAATAAAGATTAAGTACTCAAGTTTAATTTTAGCTTTGGAGTCTGTTCAGTCTATCTCAGAACATGTTTGTGTCTGTACTCCCCACTGAATGCACCACACCATCTGTTTACATTGTATCAGATGTTCTATCTTCTCTTGGAAATGTAAAACTTGATTTAATGTCTCTGAAACTAGACATACAAATTACAACTGTTTCATACAGTAATGTAAATTTATATCTGCTATTAAATAAAAAACAGTACAATGAGTTTATTATGTGCATGTGTTTGTATTTTGCACTCTGCAAAAGGTGTTCTAACTCTATCATTTCAACAAAGCAGAACAAATCAGGAAAATAAAAATTGTTTAGCTGGTTGTGTCATCTTTATTTAAATGAAATAATTTAGTGTAGTGTATTTCTATGATTAAAGACACTAAACAAATAAGGCAATTTTTCTGGAAAAAGTGATTTTTTTAAAAGTAAATAGGAAAAAAACAGATGGCATTTTAAAACACTCAGACACTCACTCAGAAAGAGATTTTGTTACAAGGGTTTAATTGAAAGTCAGACCTTCAGTTTTTACAGCTCTAATTTGCCTCATACGTCTCTTGCAGCCATGCTCCAATGCCACATGACATGGCTGAATATCTGTACTGATGTATTTAATTTCCATATATTTTAAAAATGGCATCTCTAAAGACATTGTTCAAGATGTGGTGAGAGTAAAAGAATAAATTAAAGTGTGATGCTTTCGTTTTCCACCTTTTAAACTTTGTTCATGATCTTTATTCTGGGTAAATGTTATATGCTTACATTCAATATAGAGATTTTAGGTGTTTTTTGTTTGTCTTTTTTGACAATGGCTTAAGAATTTGCAGTCTCACTCATTTAGTATTTATAACTTTGCTAAATAAATAGTACAGATATTTAGGATGTATTTGATTAAAGTTATTTTTGCTGTAGCAAATAGGGTCTGCTTTCTCTTACAGACGGGTTAGTGCTTTGCTTTATGTGTGGCCAGCTGCATGTAGTCATATGGAGGTTGGATGGTCTTGTTAGTACTGTTTTTGAGGCTGCTGCACAATAATGAGCCTCTGGCACTGCTGTCAGCCTGCTAGACAGACAGGCCATTGCCCTGGTCACTGCCACCTCATGCCTTCTGGGTATCTGCATTGAGAGGGGAGGACAGGGACATGCTAGTGGGAGGACAGGACGTAAGGTTAGCACACACTGTCTTTCATTCATTTTTTTATCTATCTATTTATTTATTTAGGTGTTCAGGTTCAGCACCTCACAAGTTGAATCTTGACTGTTTTCACAAATAGAAAAACACAAAACTACATCAGAAATGTTGTGTGCACAGTATTGATCATGACATACAAGCCATGCTAGAACTTTGTGAGGCTATACTTTAGCACAGATCTAAATCTGCATCACCTTGGCAAACATTTGCTTTGGTTCTTGTATTTTGTCAGAGTTGTAAGAAGCCAGAACAACACAACA
Source organism: Kryptolebias marmoratus (assembly GCF_001649575.2). Taxonomy (NCBI): domain Eukaryota; kingdom Metazoa; phylum Chordata; class Actinopteri; order Cyprinodontiformes; family Rivulidae; genus Kryptolebias; species Kryptolebias marmoratus. The sequence continues at coordinate 10,187,459 of NC_051430.1, read as the reverse complement.
TAGGAACAGCACAGAAAGAAACTGTTGAAAATGGTAAAGACTGAAAGTGGCAGCTCAAGCAACTGACATATTGTTGATTTCTACACCATATCACTTTTGTGTCAGATAATTACTCTGTTAGTATGGCTAACATGTTCTATGACTAAATGCAATGTATTGTAATTGCATTGTATTAGAGTGCAGACTAACATGATCTACAGTCAAAAACAGCATATATACATATTTTAAACAATTCGGAACAGCTTAATAGTTGTTGACTTACAGACTGACAAAGTAATTGCAACTTCTGTATCAAGTTGTCTTTTTTAACATTAAAATAAAAAAATTAATATATTTATGTATTTGTCTAGAGATCATAAAGGTCTGACGACGTTTACTTAAACTAACAAAAATATTCCACACTCTCATCAAACTGGACTGGATTTGAAGAGAGTTAACGTTTGGATTTACTCAGGAACAGTCAATCTGTCCAAGAGAATATCAGAGCATTAGATTGGAGAATGAGAGCTGCTAATGGCAGTCGTGTCGTAATGACTAATAAGGCCTTGAACAACTCCATCTGTAATAATCTACGGAGGTTTCACTAATGTGAAGCATATGGAGTCATAAATCCTGGATGATAAACTCAGCCTTGATTGGGACTGTATTTGCTGACTACAGGCTTCATTATTGACAGAATAGTGCCTCCACACAGCTCAGTTTGTTATTCAGCTTGTCATATAAACAGGTGCGTCCATGTGGAGATCCTGGGAGCTGACCCCAGAACTGTCAGCAAACTGGGCTTTTCCTCTAACGTTGACACCCCCCGGTTAATTATTCAAAATTATTCCTGTCTTCCTGTATGGCACTGTGCACTCTGCTGTGCAGCTTCTTCGAGCTTGCAAGCTGAAAATGAAGCTTTGGCAATCCAAGCACTTTGAATTATTTAAATCTCTGTTAAGCCTGCTGTACGTAAATCAATGGAAGTAATGGATTTGGAGTTGACATGGTTTTTTTTTTCCCCCTCTGGCATTGCCCCCCACTGGCCTCTTCCCTTGAGCTTCACAAACACCCCACACAAGTCATCACACAAGGCCTTTTTAAGAAAATGGCAGTATTTTAAATTTCACAGAGGAGGTGGCTCTCAGCAGAATTGGGGTTAAAATTATGCAGAAGGATTAAGATTTTTTTTCCTTGCAAATTCTACAAGAGTAATACAGTTCCAGTTAAAGGCACAGGGAGGACATTTGTGCACCCAGTTGGACTCATCCTAGAGACAAGGGTTTGGTTTACAAAAAAAAGTCTTTATGTGGGTGGGCTGCAAATAAGTCATGGATACCCCTTCTCTCAAACTTCAAAAAGAAAGTAAACAATCAATGTCCTGCAAGTTGACAACAGTGCCCAGAGAGAGAAACACAGAAGCCTAGAGAGATGAATAAATTAAGGAGGGGGGGCTTTTTTTATACAGCATTAAGAGACAAGACAGATTCTCCATCTTTCAAAGGGGTTGCAAATTTATGCTTAAAGCTAGCACATCTGTTCACAGTTTCAAGCTGGCCTGGATTTATACAAATGGTTCAGTTAGGCCATTTAAAATTCAGTGCTTTAACAACTCCTGAGTGTTCTTTGTGTCTGCAGGTTTGGAGCAGATGCAAGCTGCAGCTACTATGTTGTGAAAGCTACAGTTAAATGTCACAGTTAAACGTTTCAGATCAGCAAACAAACATTACAATAATATCAGACAAAAATAACCCACATAAACAAAAAATGCACTTTTCTAATCAGTATTTCAATTATTAAGAAAAAAACAAATAATCAAACCAACCAGGCCCTAGTAACTGTCCCCTTGTTAAATCATGAAGTAACTGATCATTTGGAAAACTGAGTATAATTTCACTTCATTCCAAAGTCTGATTACCTGTAAAATCAAAAAATTATACAAATGGAGAAAACATGAAACAGTGGTGAACCTTCCCAGGAGTTAGAAGTTCTACCAGGAGGCATCAACGACTCAATTGGGAAGTCCCAGAAGAACCCAGAACAACATCTAAAGCTCTGCGGGCCTCACTCACCTCAGATTAGGTCAGAGTTCATGACTCAACAATAAGAAGGGGACAAAGGGCAAAAATGGCCTCCATGAGAGAGTTCCAACATGATGACCATTGCTGAGCAAAAAGAACACAAAGACCTGTCTCACATTTGCCAAAATCGTTAAGACCTCTGGGAAAATCTGTGGACTGGGAAGAACCGCATTTCAGAAAAAGAAAATCATACTGGCGGTCAGACATGGTGGTGGTAGTGTGATGGTCTGGGGCTGCTTTGCTGCTTCAGGACCTGGACGTTTTGCTGCCAATTATGGAACCATGAATTCTGCTCTTTACTAAAAAATCCTGAAGGTGAATGTCCAGCCATCAGTTTGACACCTGAAGCTCAAGAGCATTTGGGATCTAAAACTAGATAATCTTTAGTTGATGTGCTTCTGATCTGAAGCACATCAACTAAATTCCTCCACAGCCATGTGAACAACTTGTTCCCAATTAGTGCAAACACTTGATTGCAGTTGTTGCCTCCAAGGGAGGCACAACAGTTACTAGGTTTAGGGAGCAATTAGTTTTTTACATAGGGCCAGATTGGTTTGGATAGAGTTTTTCCCTCTGTAAAGGAAATCATCATTTAAAAGCTGCATTCTGTATTTACTCAAGTTATCTTTGTCTGATATAAACATTTGTTTGATGATCTAAAATGTGTAAGTGTGAGAAAAAAAGCAAAAACACGAAAGGAGGCAAATACTTTATTCACAGCACTGTACAAGGTGTCATGATTGTAGGTTAAATTTGTAAATACATCTTTTTCCTGCCATTCGACACTAAATTACAGCTGCAGGTAATAGAACAGTGGGGCTGTCTGTCAGGTGGGAGGAGGAGGAGGGGTGAAAAGAGGCCAGAAAAAAACGAGCGACATGCCCATTGGGTTAGATGAGTGACAGAATGAAAGGAGCTCTTCACATCGCTCTCAGGCTGCTGCAGAAATGAATTCACACCTCTTCAGTTGCAGCATAACTGAAGTGAGAGTGAAGGGAAGAAAAGTTTCTCTGCTTTTTTATGCAGTCAGGTGAAAGACGAAGTGGGTTTGGTTGCAGTTTACCATTTTGTAAGGGCTTTGATTTTGAATTTAGGCTACATACAAGTTCAATCATATGCTAAATTAAACCTCCATGTTCTCATAGAAAGTCTGGTAAATCACTGAACTCACGCCTTTACTGTCAGATCTGATTAAACATCAAGAGAGTGGAGACTCAGTATAAGCTCCAGAGCTTTTATTAGATTTATGACTGAGTATTTGTTGCTCTAAAAGAAGCAGGAGTTCCACATCTATGATTTTTAGATTATCTTGCATTTGGTAGCATATCACAGAATAATTCACACATTATTTCCTATATCTAAGAGCCTACCCAGCAACTAGTACAACCACAATATCCAGAGGCAAACCCCATCGTAAACACGCTGAAGGTATTTGCTTTCTGTCACTTCCAATATATGTGCCAATTCCAGGACATAAAATAGAGTCATTTCCTTGTCATTGTTGGCAGACTGTCCAAAAGCCACTGACAGCTTTCTGTCCTCTTCTGCCTCTGAGCTCTGACAAGTGACAGGTGATCCATGGCGGCTTGAAGTCTGGGATCTAAATCTGAAACGAGCTTAGCCGCGACTCTCGAAATGAGAATTGATAATCGAATGATGCTGAATGAGGGGGCCTGTCAGCATATTGTTAGGGAGCTGACGGATTTAGTTAAGTAAGAAGGAAAGCATGGCGGATAAATTTTGGCAGGATAAAGAAATGCTCAGCAGTTGGAATGAAGCTGTTCCTTCTCCACTTATTTCTGATTTTCCGTGAATGTTTACACACTGGCATTGCTGTTAGAAGCAGGTTATTAGAAAACACAATGGGGTTGATTTTTTTTAAATTCTCACAGCTCCTTTGTACTGAAGAAATGGCAGAATACATGTGATGATTATTATTGGATAGAAAGAAACAGTGATGAGAGATTTGATCAGACTATAAGGTCACAATCCATAATGTTAAAATGATCTGAAGTTAGCCTCCTATTCCTCAACTCTTTGGTTTTGTTTTGCACAATCTGCAATGCGCAACTTAATACATTTCCAAATTACTTTTAAATTCTAACCAAAAAATTTCAAATTTCCTATTGAAATTGTGTCATTTTGTTGATTCATTACATTTACTTCTCATAATCAAAGGTGAATTTCTCAACGATTATGACAAAAGTGGAACATTTTATAAATTTGTTTACAATTAACTACTGAAATGTTCAGTGTGTACATAACTATTTAGGCCTTTATGGTTAAAAGGGCCATGTTAGCAAAATATCTCATGAGCCACTGCTTCTGCTATTTGAACTTGCAAATAACCAACAAATTCTGTGTAAATAATTGTGTACTGCAGAACTGATAGCCTTGTAAAGATTTATAAAAATAGCATTTGCATGAAGTGCTTTAAAATTTTAAGAATGTTGTTTTAAGATGGCAGCAATCTATTTTGGTCTCCACTGCATTTGGACTAGCCATTAGCTCATCAGTCCTGTTGGATCTTAAGTCTTTACATCCTTAAAGCTATACATCTTGAAGACAATACTTTGATAATATGATTTCAAAGAGACTTCATTTTCAATTCATTTCTTCTGTAAATGTTTATCTATACATGCTAATACGCATTCATTTTATCCACTGAGTCTGTATGCTCAATTTATAGTCAGACATTAAAACTAACAATGTGTCAAAATGATCACTACATTTTGCCCCCTATCATTTAATTTTTTTCTCACTCTTTGTAGCTTTACATGTGCTTCTTCTTATTATATATTTCTGTTATATTGATTTTAGGCAGAGCTGGTGAAACTCACAGCTGTCTTATGTTGTATTAGTAACAATCATGACTCATGACAAACTGTGGCTATTTTGACTGCCAGGGTGATATGAAATGACAGCTCGTAGTGCTACAGATATCTTTGCTTTTCTTGGATTGCGTCTCACAGAGCCTTTTAGTGTTAAACTGGCTCCATTGTAGAGAGTTTAGCTGTAGCCAGGGAATAAATTGAAATCTGTGTTTAGATTTGTGAAACCTTGAACAAATCCAGCCGTGAAAGAAAACGCCAGTGAAATATTGCTGATGATAGTTGTGGGATTGTTGTTGTTTTTTTTTTATTCCTGGGAACCATATAGTTGTGACCCCTCAATATCAGTTTACAGCTTCACAAACCTTTTCTCTCTTTTTTGGCAGACAATCTTTTGTTGAGGTAAGAAAATTCCCTATAAATAAAAAAGGAGGTTTTGGTGGTTTACAGAGCCAAGCTACAACACTTCACTTTTCAGTGGAGCAGAAAATGTGCTTCAGCTTCCAGGGGTTAGACTTCTTTCTGCAGAGACAGAAAGGTTGTTGTTGTAGGTTGTGCAGTCCAAGAGCTTCTGGAAACTGTTTTCCATTTCAACATACCAGTCAGGTATAATTATATTCATTTTGTTAGTATGGCCTTTCAGATGGTTTAGATTAAAATCAGTTTTAGGTTTGGGGACTTTTTTTACAAGCACTGAGATTTCTGGGGGTTTAACTCTTTTAGGGAAAACAAGGAAGAAGCAGGAAATCACACATCCTCTAAATTCATACAGTACTAAATGCACTGTATAAAAGAGAGCAGCTATTTTATAGATTTTCTGGAAAAGATTTGCTTCTCAGCTAAGGGGAAGCTTATATTTGAAAAGTAAAATTAACAACAATTTTTGAACATTAAAAAATGAAAACCTCTGCCTTTCGAAGCAATAACTTAAAAGACAGAAGAAAGCAATTAGACAAAAGCTTGACCCTAACATTTAAAGGTACAATAATCCACGACATATTAATGCCCATAAGGCCACAGATTCATATTTTAGATATAATCTTAAAGTGAGACTGAGATAGCATTAATGTTCGGTGCAGTTCAGAGCTATTATCTTTCTCATCACCCCTTTTTCTCTGAAGTAGCTGCTCTTATCAGCTGTCTGGATGAGGTACTGCCCTACGCCGCCGTGTCTTTTGCAGCACTCCTGCGAACACCCGATCAATTCGCCGGGGCTATAGGAGGCTCTCCCTACTAATGGCAAATGAAAGGTGTAATTACAGCAGGTCAGCGGAGGCATTCAGACACACAGGGAAGAGACAGTGACGAGTTCATTTAGATCATTAGAGCTGAAATGTGTCTGCCTCGTTTGACTTCAAGTCACCCACATTATCCCGATCATCTTCTAGTGTTCCTATTAAACTGAGTGGGTGGTATTTGATCGGGAGGTAGACTGCAGAATTAAGGAAGGGGGAAGTGAGTTGATTTAATTAAAGGGAGTTGAAAGTGAACAGAATCAAAATGATAACTTAAAATTGTGACATTACAGGAAGTATTTCCCCACCAAAGATTTATTGTCACTTTTGATTTGTACCGTTTTAAGTCTAATACTTTTTTACAACTAAACCTTTGCAAAAACAATACAAACAAATAAATCCACTCAGCAGTTCAGCTGTGTCATGTTTGCTGATATTTGGCCCTCCACATGATCTCTTTATAAAAAGGTTACAATTTTTAACTCCACTAATAGCAGAAAAACCTTGCCTCTGAGGGGCTCCAGATTTAAACTTGAAGCCGTATTTTTAGACACCTATTAATACCCCAAGCTAATTCATTTCAGCTCTCCAGGCACCTTGCATGGCCTCTCAATTATGGATGAGGGGAAAGTCATTGGGATCTCTCTGCAGAGAGGAAGCAGACAGAAGTGAAGGACACACTGTGCAGACACATGACAAACAGGCATTTGAAGGACAAGCGGGATGACAAGAAGACATTTATGGTTCTGTAAAAAGTCTGAACTATGTTTGAGTATTGACAGGTATGAGGGGAAAAAGAGACTTTAAAATTAACTCATGCACGCATGATTTAGGAGAGACATACAATGATAATCACAGTGTCATTGCCAGGAATATTTGGGAGTGCAGGAAAAGGACCTATTTGTATTTTTCTGGGTAGATCACAGCTCTGTCCATTGGACATTGTAGTATAACTAATATAATATAATATAATATAATATAATATAATATAATATAATATAATATAATATAATATAATATAATATAATTAAAAAAAACTGCAAATATTTTTACTATACTATACCATTACCTGCCCTTTCCTGGCAGTAGGTTCAGGTATGACATGTTCAGCTGAAAGAAGTTTTCTTTCGTGATTTCCCTTTCTCAAAAAATAGTTGCTTGGACAACTTTTTTGATCTATATGTGAAGGCTTCGGGGTAGATCAATTCAGGTTGCATTGAGGTCCTCCCTTGTATCTTCACAGCATATTAAACGGTATCTATGTCTTCAAATATCTTTAGAATCATACAGATTCTGTCCTATTCCCTAAGAGACTCGGGCTTCCACAAGTGCTACAAAACATTTGATTATTTGTATGTTCAAGACACCACTTTTGTGATTGCGGTAAAAACATCTAATTCTCTTTCTGAAAACGGTGGAGGAACAAATCTTGATTTGGAACGATTTGACTCATTCCAGTCGTAACTCGATCTATTAATTTTACATAATAATATTGAAACTGAATTTTAAGATAACAATGAAATAGAATCAGTTATACAGATAAATGTTGCAAATGTAAGTAACAAACAGACTTACCATTGAATGACATGAAACCCTCAGTGTTTACTTGCAGCAGCTTTAGCAGCTGCTTTTGTATTGATTGTGTTTTACTATAAATTGATTTTGTCTTGTCACATGACAGAATCAGGTTGGAGCGCAAAGCTCCAAATGGTGTTTGCTCTGTGTTTTCATGTGAACTATTTAAGTGTGCTTTAGCTGATAACAACAGGAGAGGGCCAAAACATCTGGGATGCCCTCTGTTAATTCTGTTCTTGATGTAAAAGTACATCAGGTTGGTACCACATGAGTGCATGAGTGTTAACTGTTAATGTAAGCTGTTGGTCACAGCTTGATTCTAATCTATTTACTGCATCTGGAAAATGTTCTTTACTTTATACTATGTACATATTTACAAACAACATAGACTTGGACAATGATATCACATGTAAATAATTATTGTACTGTTTTAACCAGTCAACCAAGATATCAAAGATGACTGGATACCTGATCTAGTCACCATGAACAGATCTTCAACAAACCAAGACAGAGTTAATGAATAAAAGCTTCAGGACATTTATTGTAATTAACAATGGCTGTATTGTGTTTTCAATATTTTTAAAAAGCAAAAAAATGAAAAATAAAAAATGTATCCATTCTTAGGAAGGGTTAGGGTTAGGGTTAGGGTTAGTACCAAAAAGTCCATGTACAGATGTATAACTTTGCTAAGAAGACTCAGTAAACTATTTCTATGCTGATATTTGTAATCTGGGAAAAATAAATAACAACATCAAATCTCTTTGCAGTTTTTGTCAATTTTGTTCTAACATATTATCAGCAGAATTTGTAGAAAACAGAAAAAAACAGCCCAAGATTTTGATGAGAGCCTGCTGACAACTCTTGCATTTACAGTATATTGTGGCAGGAAGAAATGGTCGAAACTTTGGAATGCATAGGAGTGATTTTCAATCATGGCCACAGTCGTGTTGCTAATTTAGAGATCAGTGTTACTTAAATAAAAGGCTTTTAATCAGTGCATGATATTAAACAGAACAAAGAGCAAAGCTAAGATACAGTATTCAAATCAAACATTTCTCTTTTGATCTCATTTAAAAGCAAGGCAACTTGTTGCATTTTGTCTGATTTTGTTAAATATTTAAGTTTCTAGCCTTCACAGTGCAGTTTTATGCTTCAGTATCTTAAGAACTACATCAGAACGGGGTTATTATCTACTTTGTATTCAGTGTTATCTTTTCTGTGTTAAGTCATACAAAGAAGAGAGTGTGAAAATCCAGCTGAAGAATAATGCTGCCTCTCTCTCCCTCTCCTGGGATAAACTCAGCTGCAGATGAACCGTGTTACATTTTTCTTAAAGACTAAATCGCTTCGAACTATTTCTCAGTGGGGCTGCTTCGGCTTCGCCACCAACATATTCATTACTCTTGCGAGTGACAAAGAGAGCGTACGGGTAAACTGGGTTTAGCTCCTGACCTTTAGGGTTTGATTAATGGGCGCTCTGTTCTGCCGCTGTAACAGAGGTCCAGCAGGCTGCTGATTGCCGAAGTGAAGTGACAGGCTAAGAAACCCAGCTAGGATCCATACATCCTCCATCCAGTTAGTCACTTTAAATTGAAAGGACTGGAGCGAGTCAGGGCCTACTAACCCAATCTGAAAGATTGCTTTTGCTTTACAATACATCACACTTGCTAACAGGCTTTGATAGCAGTTTATATATACACCTGCTTCCGTTTGTAATGTACGACAACATGTTCCGAAATGATTATTTCCCTACGTGATCCATTTTTCTGAGTGACAAATCTCCTAGCAGACCTCACTGGCAGTTCCCCGCTGCTTTGATTGTCACAGATTATTTTTACATAACATTGTTTATTTAAAGGATGTCAGTCATTTTGTTGCTTTTCTTTTTTTTCTCTTTGTAGGTTATCAGGAAAACATTCACCCACATCAGAGCTCGACTGGTGCTAAAAATGTGATTAGCAACGGTCAGATTTCCAAATCGAATCCGACTGTTGGCATATAAAAGAAAATGTCCGGGAGTCTCCTCAAATAACCCTGCTTTCTGTGAATTGTATCAGCCACAGAAAGAATCAGAGACCAAAAGCCAGATAATCAGGTTTGTGTCCTCTGCCCTTCTATTATGACAAATTAAAGATGTCTGGAAGACCTTTTTTTCCAAGCAGCAGGTTCTTAGCTTGTTATGAGCTAACACACTGGCAAATTGATTAGTATTGATTACAGCCAAAGCCTTGCAGCTGCAGGCCTTGTCTGTGGTATTCTACAAGGACCTGCAGGAAAGGTCATAACATATTCAGAGCAGACTAAAGGATTTTCTGTGGTTTTGTAGCCAAGGGCGAGATGTTAAGACATCATGAACTATTGGCTAAAAAAAATAAATGAGATATGGAGGAAAATTTAGCTGCAAGCCAAATGGAAGCATTTGAAACCCTCTTAGTAGTTTATATTTGCATCCATTTCTTAATGATTTTGTGTTTAGGTGATAAGAGACAAACAATTTAGAGCTGTAGTCTTTAAATGTCCCCACCTGTTACTGTTCTGCTATGAATAATTCTGCTGCTGGAAAAACACAACATCAGTTATTATTTAGTCATCATAGTGAAAGAAAACAATATAACTCAATTATTGAGAAGATTTTCCAGAGAGCATTTTAATCTTGTGTGCATGAGAGGAGTCTACAGTCAGATTGTCGCTGCTGGATTTTATTACACAAAACACAAAAACGGAAAGCACAAATTTAGGAAAGTACAACAAGAAGCTGTCATGGGGTCTTCTACAAGTTTACCTAAATTGTGTAAAACAACTCTTCAAGTGCACATATAGTTAAAGGCTTGGCATTCCTTAAAGGAATGCATATCACCCACCACCTCTCATAGCAGAGTTTTAGGCCTTCCTATGTTGAGAAATGATGAAGTTGTAGATGATTTGGTCAAGCCCTGAAGATAACATCATGTGTGATTTCATACAATGTTACAATATGTCATGCTCAGACTACGTGATGTGAAGGATTCTCACTGACTACCACATTAAATTTTAGCTCAATACTTGTACAAATGAATCATTGTGTTAGCTGACATAGATTAGCTGTGACAGTCATCTTGAATTGGGTTGACTCCAAATGGTAATCAGTTGTAGTTGTGGTACATCGGTTACTTTATGCTGGTGTAGATTCTCAGTCATCCAGGCCATGGTAAATTCAAAAAAGGTTAAAAAACAAAAACAACTGGACTCATCTGTAATTGCTACTGAACTTCAGAATAGAAGTCCAGTTGTTTTTGTTTTTTAACCTTTTTTGAATTGGTTACTGTCTGAAAATTATATTAAAATCTGTTTAGGGGTCCATGACAGACCGTATTTTGCCAACAGACTGAAGTACATGTACGTGCTGTGAATTACTCTCAGCTACAACCATACTAAATTTTAGCATTAATGTAAAATTGACAGAATTATATCAATTTTTGTGGTTGCTATGTTGACTTAACTGCGGTCTTCTTAAAATGTGTTGACTCCAAAATTTGTATATGTACTTATTACTTTCGGCAAATTAAATTTTGTTTGTCCTGTTCATGAGATATTTTGGTAACAGACAGACACACAAACACACATGCAAACACACAAATTGGCAAAAATATTATCGTCCTTTGCCTTTCAGCAGCTGGCAAAACCCACCAACATGTGCAATGTTTTAGAAGCATGCTAAATGAGAATAACTTTCAAATAAAATTATTTTATTTTACCCTGTAAAAAAGGACTTTCTAAAGGTTTAAGTCTGTTGGGGTTGAGCTTGCAGGGCAAATTATTTGTGATCTGCTTAATACAATTTTATCAGCCCGCTTGTATCGTCATCTTAAAGCTGCTCCCTTCAGGATGCAAACGATTTGTATGGCACCATAGTTGTGGAGAATGAAGCTGGAGTCTTAGGCAACTATAAGCCTGAAAGCGCCACATTTTTAAACAGTAGTGCATATTAATGAAGGAACAGCCATGGGAAAATGTGTAAAACTGTAGCTTTTATCTTCCAGTAGAGATTCTCTTCTACATTATTCCAACACGTACACAAGTCAACAGCTGAAGCAGCACAGCTGGATTGCTGCAGGTGCAGCTTTCAATGAGCCGATGATGAGGTTTGTCAGGTTGCCAGGCAGGGAGAAAAAAGAAAAAAAAAAACGATGGATTGGGGTGCACTTTGGACTAGTTTGGACTTTTTTCTTCCCAGATTGTCATGGTAACAAAGATCTTTGGGGAAACTGTCTCTACAGCCAGGGGAACATCTTTGGGGCTCAGTGTAGTACAAGAATACACATAAACACGCAGACAAAACGAAGGGGAGGGCCGCAGTGGATAAAGGCTATAAATGAAACAAAATTTTCTACCATCATTAACATTAACTGCACACAGTTGTCTGAATTTATGGGTAAAAAATTACAGCATGTGCCTTAGTGTTTAAGTATTTGTTTAAGATAGTCACAGAGAGACAAAGGCAGGGACAGAGGAGCAATCTGCAAGAAAAGACCTAATTAGATTTTAGACTTACCCTGGCAGATTGCTTAATACAATATGATTTGATACATATTTGAGCTAATTCAGTGTTATGATTCTATAAACACTGTGTTGTAGCAACCGTAAGCATAAACATATAAATATGGGGAGATTATTAAAATCTCTATTTGTTCACATTTTATGCCTTTTAGCTCGGGGATCTTGGCTTTGTTAAAAACTCTGACCTCACACACAAAATAAATTAAAAGATAACAGTATTTTAAATATATCAGGGAATTTATTTAGATATTCACAGTATAAACAGAAATGAGTTTTGAGAGAATAATTCCAAAATAACTTTATGGCAGTTTAAAAGATGATTGAGTTATTGGATCAGGAAATGAATATAGACAAACAGGAGAGAAGGGGCAAAGAGAGCTAAAGCTTTGAGTTGCTAAGGCTCTATTAGATTATATAAAATAATGTATTGTTGTGATTATGGATCTGTAATTGCTACTGGCCTAGATTATTATTCAAAAGGGGACACCACACCATAAAAGAGTGTGACCTACATAATGGCCATTATCCTTTTAAAATCAGCTAACCAGAAATAAAATATTCTTTGGTGAAAGCAACCAGACTACACGGTGGCTTGGAGCTAGCAGCTCTTTGCACGTTTTCCCTGTGCATGTGTAAGTTTTCTCCAGGTACTCTGATTTCCTTTTACATTTTAAAAACATGCATGTGTCATATCCACAGAGCTGTGTGCAGGTTGTTTGGTTTGTTTTCCTTCCTTCCTCCTAGGGTGTGCCCGGCAGGTGCTACTCCACAGCTGCAGCTCGTTAGGCTCATCGGGAGGAGCTTAAGAAGAAGCTGGATTCCTGAAGCAGACGCCAGATTTTTTACTCACATGAGTAATAATCCAGCTCGCCTTATAGTGTTTTTGCTACCTTCTAGTTTGGATGTTTTTTTACTTTTTGTCTTTCTCCCAGAGTCTCTGAGCCCCTTACATAAATGTTTGGTTTGGGGCTCTCTCTGGTTTATTGGCATCTGCGTGAGGGTCGCTTAACTGGATTGTTTTCCCCTGTTTCTCGCTCCTCCGCCGGTTAAGCTACCTCTGGAGCCCTTACCTTTAGTCCTCCACCGTCATCTGCAAATCTACTCTCCAATGCTCCCCGTTTCTCGGATCTCGCCTGGAGGGAGACAAACAAGCCATCAAGGATTCTAACACCAAACTTCTGCCAGCCTCAGTTCTGTGGATTTATTTACCTCTCCTGGATCTCCTGACCGCCTCATCTACAATAAGCCATATTTTCCCCTTCTGCTCTATTTTTATCAAATTATAAAAAAATAAAAGTTATAGCCATCTACCAGTCGTCCTAGTCACTTCCTGGGACCCAATCCCAAATCCTGTAGATTCTGCCTTCCTGAGTCTTTTGTTTATTAAACATTCTAAACTATAATACTGTCTGGTTTATTTGTGCCTGCTCGAGAGTCTGTTCAACAAACATGACAGCATGTTGGTAACTGGCAACTCTAAATTGCTCGTAGGTGCTAGTGTGAGAATGGTTTTGTCTTGTTTGTCTCTGTGTGGTCCTGTGATGGACTGACAACCTGTCCATGTGTTCCTAACCTCTCCTCCAATGACCGCGTGACCCTGCACAGGATCAAGATGGTGTATAAAACAGAAATGAAAGTAACTGTATGATATTAATAGTCTTCATAGAAGTTTCATATTGTGTAACTTTGCCATGTTATGTAAATGAACATACCATTCAAAACCATAAAATTACACAAGCTTAATACATAACAGAATTCAGCTGTAACAATGTCCGAGTTTCTAATAATCATAGCATGGTTAATTGAGTCATTTGAGACAAAAAAAAAAAACGTGTAAGGTTGAATAAGAAGAAACAATTAAAATACAAGAATTCAAACAGAAGATAAACATTAAGATTATAATTGTGAGGATCTGGGTTTTGGTTCCGCCCTCTGGGCGGCGCCACTAATTATTGTTCCACAGGTGTTCCTCATACCACTGATGAGACCAGCCAGGATTTAAGCAGCAGGCGGTGATCAGACCTTCGCTGGAGCATCGAACCTACTGGGTTAGATTCTCCGCCTCAGCGTCTAACCTGAACTCTAGCTCCTAGTGTTAACCACGTTCTTTGTTGTTGCCTGTGTCCTAGGTTTTTCTTGCCACGCCACGATTACGGATACTAAGGATCACTTACCTGGAACCACGCTGCAACTTACCTTGCTGGATCTAATTCGTCACTCCTGGAACACTTGGAATTCTCTCCTCCTCTCATCGGCGCTGCATTCACCCTCTGGATCTGTAACCAAACAAAGAGACATTATAACCACTTCCTTGTTGCCGTGTGGATCAAGACCTGTACCCGAGACTCACCTAGCTCTCCTTCTCTTGCAGACCACTCCGGACACCGCCCACTGTATATAGTCTCACCCTGTAAATAAATTCACTTACCTTTACTTCCGTCTCCGTGTTTTGGTCTTGGTTTCGCTCTTCTGGACAGTACCTCCCGAGTTATGACAACAATAATGGTGTTGTAAACCATAACATAAAAAAATGACAAAGGACATCACATCTAGGACTCATTAGCAACGAAGAAGTATCAGTAAAAATTACAGAAACTTATGCGAGGCAACAGTTTAGAAGTTCTTACAGTTCCTTTGGTCTCTTTGTTTCAAGATGGTGTTGTAACTTGGAATCCAACTGAGTCACATGAAACTGGAGTTTGTGATCCGGTGCTTTCTGGTTTCCCGTATTGGTCAGTTTTAAATTCTTCTGTCTAGCTTGTTTGATGTGAATCTTTGTTTGAAGAAAGAGCCATCACAAAAAAGGTTAAAAAACAAAACTCACTCTCCTCACAATAGAGGCTCATTAGGGTCTTTGTTTGCTTGGCTCACAAATGGACCACTCTGGTCACGTAAATGAAGGTGTTGATTAGAGTAAAAACAACTGACCTTCTCTGTTTAAACATCTTCAGCTACAGAATAGAAGTCCAGTTGTTTTTGTTTTTTAACTCTTTGTAGATTTACCATGTCCTGATGAAAATTGGATTTTGTTAAAGGTAAAAAAAGTATATTAAGTAAAGTTTGAAGCAAAGCTGCTAAAGTTCAGTTTAGTTTTTTTGTTGGTGGTGGTGGTGGTGGTGTTTTGTTTTTGTTTTTTATATATAGTAATTTATCTTGATATAATTTTTTTATAAGTTTTTTTTAGTGTTATCATCTTTGCACAGACCTGGCTGTATTGCATAAACCAAGTCAAACAGGTTATGGCAAAAAGTGCCCATATTCAGATTTTGCTCTTCTTTTCTTCTCTAAGAAAATTCTATTTGAGTATGACAGATTAACTGACTTTACTTTGAGCAGTATTTACAATGTCTTTAATTTCAACTCCAACATAATACATACCTCACTGTGCTGTCAGGGATTTTGAGCTAAAGATAAGTACTGTGGAGATGTCTTTATCCACTTCCAATGGCTCCTTCTCATTTAGTCATTGATTTGCTGCCAAATCCTTTTTGGCTCCAAGTCAGGTGTGTCTGAATATTCTCTAATAAACTCTTCTTTTCCCAAACAGAGCGACGATAATCACAAGGGTAATCTTGCTTGTTTAATGAGAAAAGTAAAGGTTTGATGTGAGGTAATTAAAAACACGTTTTCCACATTGATTATGCATTTCTCCATACCTCCCAACTACACTGTTTCCTCCAGCTTTGCACCCTTGACAATGGAAATTAAGTAGATTATAATTTCACAAACAGGGGAAAACATCTTAGTAAATACTTTGCTTAATGATTCGGCAATAGTAAAAACTTCCTAAATCTTTTAATTTTTAGTATATTTGTTGCAGGAATAATTATCAGACTTTGAGGAAGCACTCTGAGCAGTGATCATCCCTGTTAATTATCTTAGTGCTCCTGCAGACTTCCATGCAATGAGATAAAGAGATAAATCATTGTGCAAATTGTTGTTAAACCCGTAAAGGAGATTATCCTTGTAAATCTGTCACCCATAATATCATTGGCATTCAAGGCATTTTCTCAAACCACATCACATTAATCCTAAAACTGAGAGATTGTGTTTGTTAATCCTTATCACAATATTTACTGAATTGACACCTAACTGAAACAGAAGACTTGAATTGTACACCATTCTGTGTCACTTTTGTTTCATATAGCTCAGGTGACAAGATTTACTGGGAATTTTTTTTGTTTGTTTTAGCTAATTTGGAAACTATTGATCTAATATTTGGGAGAAACAGGCATCACACCCAAATCTTTGGGTGTGATCTTTGTTAAATCATAGGTTTAACAATTTCCTTAAGGCCAATGGGATAATGACTGTTTTTAATCCTATACGCATGCATCAAGTTATCAGAGATAACCACTTATTACTCTATGTCGTGTTCAGTGGTAAGGAGAACCTAAGCACAGGACTGAACAGACAAAAAAAAACAAAAAACAAAGAAACAAAAATGGTATTCTAAACAACGTGGAGACACAAAAATCAGGTTTAAAGAGAGGCTGAGGAGCCACTGATGAATGACCAACAAGGACAAAGCACGACAACAAAGAATCACTGAGAATAT
Source organism: Kryptolebias marmoratus (assembly GCF_001649575.2). Taxonomy (NCBI): domain Eukaryota; kingdom Metazoa; phylum Chordata; class Actinopteri; order Cyprinodontiformes; family Rivulidae; genus Kryptolebias; species Kryptolebias marmoratus. The sequence goes on along the minus strand of NC_051430.1, from coordinate 10,170,664 downwards.
AAGGGCAGGTAGGATGGTTATCAAAAGGCAAGACAATGGAAAGCTTAATTAGTTACAGTGGCGGGGGAGACCAACTGAAGAAATAAAATATCCATTCATTCATTTACTGTACCTGAGTGGTTCTGTTCAGAGTCAGGTATTCAGGTGACAAGTAGGGTACACCCTGAACAGGTTACAGGCCCAACACAGCGACACACAAAGAAGAAAACCATGTACGCACACAAACTCATCTAGGGTCAGCTTAGGATCTCTAATTAACCTAACACTTTTAAAGTGTGGTAGAAAAACCACAGTTCATAGAGAAAACTCACACATGCACAGGGAAAACATGCAAATTGACCACATAAAGGTCCCAGGTGAGATTTGATCTAACAGCCTTGTTTCTGTGAGTTATCAGAGCTAACCAGCTGTTTCTCTGTGCAGCCAGAAGAGAAAACCAAAGAAGTATAAAAAGAAAACAAAGAAAAGGCCATCAGACTCCACACACAAAACCACAAAAACCTATAGATCATGACATCAAACACTTGATGATTGATTCTAAAATATTTATCACTTCTGATATTGTGAGGGGAAAAAATCCCGCAAATCAAGGTTCTTTGACCACAACACAATCATTTAAGTTGTTTTATTGATAAGCAGTACAGCATATCGTCACCTTTATAGTATGAGGGTTCAGTTTCTGAGGAGGCATAGTGAATATTTTAAATACAGTAAATACTAATTTATTTATTTAAAGACTTATTTGTTACAAACCAGATAATAAAGGCAAGACTGATCCACAATTTTTGCCTTACTTCAAATTTGCTTGGCAGCTAAAAACAATAAAGCTTGATTTTTTATGTAATAAATTTGACCTTATACCTGATATATATGTAGGTGTTTGTGTTTTCCACTCAGTGACATGCATTTGATAATGTGAAGTATTTACTGAACAGAAGACAATATGATAAAAATGTATGTGCTCAATGATTTAGGAAGCCTAAGTGACAATGTTTCTGACTTACATTCCAGTAAAATCTGCATGAAGTTACAATTTCAGTAAGTTGGTCACTAATTTACAACTTGCAATCTCTTACCATTATTTTAAAATGCCCATTTATTAGATAGAAAATTTCAAAAAGCTTTTAAAAAAGGACAATACTTTCCAAAAATGTAGATTTTGCTTTTAAACTCTTTACATTTATTTGATACCTCTCACTCAAAGGCTGTGAGTGCTAAACAGAAAAGGAGTTTATTGCAACCAACAAAAAAGCCGGTTTAAAAGGTGTAGAAAGAGAAAAGAAGAGGAAGTTTGAATCTCACAAGGATCAACATGGTGACCAGAGAGAGGAAGAACCTCTGTGCAAAAATAACTCAGAGCAAACTGTAATATAAGCAGCTTCCACATACAGTATGTACACATGTACTCCAAAGGATCATTAAAAAAAAATTATTAGATAAGTTAATGAGAAACATTTTAGGACGATTACCACCAAATCCCCATAAAACATAATTTTGTTCAATCTTGGTTCAGAATTTCAACTTAAATGAAGAAACATAGTTCATTTCTAAGAAATAATCAATGACTAAATAAGAAAACATAGTGATAAAATATGAAACTGTCTCTAACCTTTAAAATATCAAAACCAAACAGACAGTATACATGTACTAAGAGGCTTGAGTCAGGAACTTATTCCAACAAACCTTTTATGTTCGTGTGTGAAGAAGAAGAGTGTCAGGGAACTGTTGTACAGCCTCACTTTATTTATGGATCTTGCAAGACTACAATAATGAACAAAGCAACCATATCTGAGAGGAATATTAATGAAATGTGTACCCCTCTTGTGTTATTTTTTAAAAGATAATCAACGTCTGACACCGTTCAGCATGGAAAGATAACGTTTAGAATATACATGGTATACAACACTAATTGGATGTTCAAAATAACAAACAAAAGCAGCTTGTACATTTTTACCATTATCATCTGTATGAGAGACAGCGTGGCCCTGAATGGTGCCGTGAGCTGAACACTGTGGCACCTCTTTGCCCTCCCTTGAGGTTGCAGACTTGTCAGTCAAGCTGACTGAAGCAGGGATTTTGACTGTATTTACTTTACAGACAAGCTGGCATTGTGCCACAGCAGGGGAGTCAATCCCAACTGCCTTCAGGTTTCCACACACACACACAGAAACACAATAGGAAGCAGTCAGCAAGAGGGATTGGCAAGTATAAACACACACTCAATGACAAACATCCTGCCAACTACAGTACTGAGGCACTGTACATGAATTATAAATTTGATATGGGCTCAGAGTCATCCACTGAATGTAATGCAGGATGCTTGGTTTCATAACTGATCAGTACAGAGCTGAGGGCTGTACTACAAAGTGAGATTTTCAGCTTAGCCAGCTATATTGAGCTGAAAGTCAGAGTTTTCAGAAACACAAAAAAAGGCTCTCTTCAAGCCTGGTTAGATCACCATGGTAACAGAGCATGAACTGATTACCTTCTCGGATTATGAGTTAAATTTTGTACTAAATTGTTAGAAGCTCCATCTATTCACCTATCCTGTTCTTGATGATACAGTGCCTCAAGTAGAAAAATCAGACGGAAGTAACATTTACAGGTGCTGGTCATAAAATTAGAATATCATGAAAAAGTAGATTGATTTCAGTAATTCCATTTAAAAAGTGAAACTTGTATATTATATTCATACATTACATACAAACTCATATATTTCAAATGTTTATTTAGTTTAATTTTGA
>NC_051430.1:10162991-10166780 GCF_001649575.2 Kryptolebias marmoratus | reverse complement strand
AACTAAATACTGAGTGCTGTACATGCTCATACTTTTCATGTTCATACTTTTCAGTTGGCCAACATTTCTATAAATCCTTTGTTTTTATTGGTCTTCAGTAATATTCTAATTTTCTGATATGATGAATTTGAGATTTTCATTTGTTGTCATTTGTGATCATCAAAATTAAACGAAATAAACATTTGAAATATATGAGTTTGTATGTAATGTATGAATATAATATAATCTTAACTAGTCCTAACTTTCATGACATATAACAAAACAAGAAAGCTAAAGTAGTTAGAGGGAGTGATTAGCGGGCATATGCTGGCCGTCTAGCCAAGGAGGAGCAGCTTCTCTATGGATGAATAAATGGTTCACATTTTCAAAGTCACCCAGAAAACTCTGAGTCTTCAACTTAAACTGAGACCAGCAGCAGCTGTTAGAGTTAACATTGCCTACAAAACATCTAGGCCAGATGGGTGTAAGTCCACTAACCTGTTGAGTCAATTCCCAGATTCCAACACAGTTCTTTTTATTAAACAAGTAATTCGAGATGGGCTTCACAACTAATTAACCTTAGCCAATGCAAAAAATGAATGTAATACAGTCAGTTTTAGAAATTTAGCTAAGGTTTGATGTGATAGTGGCTGATCCTCACCACATACTTTGAGCGCTAATAGATCTCGCATGAGATCGCACAATCATTATTTACAAGGTTTGACCAAAACAGCTTTAACTTCTTCCTTTATCAGCATAAGAAGATCTTAAAACTCTAGCATGAAAGAATTTCTCAGCCTTTAAAACCTGAACGTTGTCAAGTGGTGCAGTTTGCCAAAGTTTATTCCAGTACTTTTCCTGATATGTTAATATGCAATTCTGAAATGCAGGTCTACACTCTATGCAAATGAAGCACTTGGCTGAATCTACCAGAAACTACATGGGTCACATGACTGACCTACATTAGGCTGGCCATAGTCTGTGGAGGTAAACAAAAATGGCAGAATTAGACAAGCATAGAATCTAAAGGAAGATGTTAGGATGGAAATATAACAGTGAATCTGCTGCAAAGTGCAAAAGAAAAGAGATTGAGTGGCACTCAAACACACAGCTTTTGTGAAACTTCTACTAGACTGGTAAATTTATCGTTTCAACAATTTTCAACTCTAGTCTAATGCTAACTTTACTCTACTTAACAAATCTTAGCATCAATAGACCCATCAATACATAAAACTTGTGGATCTTTTCTATCCTAAATGGCTCTTACTATTTTCAGTTACTTTGGCTGTTTAAATAGGTAATATAACGTGTGTGGTAGTTGATAATTATTCACAAATTTTGCTTACAAAAGTTTAATTTAAGGACCCACAAATGAATAATATGGGATAAATATTGTGCATATTTTCTCTATTGCTTTATGAATTTAAATCTTTTCATTTTCGACTGTGAATTTGTTTAAGGCTTTTTTTTCTTTTTACTTGTTTTCATGACTTTGCAACGAGTACATTTAACTGCACATGCTACACGTGACTATTCAGTAAACATGAACACAAGATTTCATGGCATAATTCTAATTAAGGAATACTTCATCTGCATATTGCTAGTTATGTTTAAAAAGAGCTGTTTATTAATGACTGTAACTTTTTGTTTATACTAATTACAGAATGTTGGATACATATATAGTTTCAAAACAAAGTTGCCTCATTACAGCTGCTACAGCAATTATTTCTTTCAACCACAGAAAGACAAAAAACAAATCTTTTGAATATATTTGTTTGGAAATCAAGCAGCTGTGTATAGTTGAATCCATCATCTGTCATCTTTAACTTCTGCCTCTCATCACATACTTTAGAAAATAAAAAAGAAATAAAACACTGCATCATTTTGCCTCATAAGCCTTTACTGCTTTTATATTTAGCACTCATTTGCATGTGAGCCAGGCTCAAAGAATATTAACAGACAACTAATGAGTCCTCTAGCTGCAACAGATAACTGCAGCAAAGCTCTGGACAATAATGATTAGACAAGGCCATCACACAGACACAGTATTGTCACAGGGCAGCTGTACATTTTCCATGTCAAACTTGTAGACTTTTCAAGACTGCACTCTCTAGATTTCTTAGTTCAAACCAAGTTTGACAAGTAAGTACAAGCGTTGACTGTAGATGTTAAAGTAATGGTTCTTCAATCGTAATTTCCTATAGTGAATGTGTGAATAAAGGTCCATTCAGCAGCACAGCAGAACCAACAGATAGAAAACATTACTCTCATATTTGCCTCAAGAAGCGCTTCATTACTCTTAAACAGGGCGTAATTAACTTTAACCTTTTCAGGGAAATCATTCCAAAGCACAGCACAGAGCAATTTGCAATCCAAACTGTTTGTATCCCTGACTGTATGTTTACAAATTACATTATGATTTGGTGTGTTGGGTATGGCTAGGTGGCCACACAGGTAGGATAACAGTTTATCAACTTCCATAAGAACTGAGAGGAGTAAATTAAAGCAAAGTTCCCCAGTCAAGTGACTTAATTATCTCCTCAGCAACTTATCAGGGTCACCAAAGAAACAGTTAATGATCCATTCATTTAAACCAGGTATGTGGAAGCAGGCAAACATCTAAAACATGCAGGATGGTGGCTCCCAAGGACAAGGTTTAGTAACAATGAATTTAAAGACAAAATAGAGACAGAGGATGACGAACATTAGAGCATGAGAATCCACTAGGAAAACATTTTCCTTAGTATCTGCAGTTTGGAAATGTGTGTGTTTTAAAAACTTTGACAAAGAATTAACGGCCTTGCAGTTATTGAAGTGATAATGTCTGGCATAATGCCTGCTGTCTTTCCTGCCAGGGTTTTAGATTACAATCATTTTATGATGAGAGAGCAGGGAGTTATAGCTGCTTTGGTCAATACCATAATGCATGATCTCATGTGATATTGTGAGATCTCGCAAACTTTGATAGCAGTTTGTTGTGAATGACTCTCAGCTACCATCACACTAAATTGTAGCTCCATGTCTGTAAAATTGACTAAGTTGTAGCTATTTTGTGTTGCCATGGTTGATTAGGTGTGGTGGCCATCTTGAACTGGGGGTGATGCTAAATGTTTAAATGTAATGGGAGATTTATTTTTTAATCTTTTGGAAAATGAAATAAGTCTCTAAAACTACAAATGTTTTTCCACACTTTTTCTTGTCATATTTAGACCTGGAAACAACCACACTTTTCCTACTTTTCAAAAATACATAAGAAGCCTCTGGAATCAATGAAGAATACAGTATATCTAGCTATTTATCTATTCACAAGTGAGATTCATCCATGTGGTTATGTACACCACCACAACAGTCAACTGGGGGCTAATTTTTTTTATTATCAGTTGTGGGTCTAAGTGTCTCTTTTTCCTCTGGGGGTTAGTGGTTACAAACATCACCATCAATTAGTCCGACACTTCTCTGATGTGTTCAGCTTCTTCTCCGGCAGTAAAATAATAATAATAATAATCATTTTATTTAAATAGTGCCTTTCAGGACACCCAAGGACACTTTACATCAATGAAGAAATAAAAAAAAATAAATAAAAAAGCAGTGCAAAGAACAGGCATGAGTTAAAATATAAAATACATAAAACAAAGTTAGGAGGGGTAAGCTAGTCTGAAGAGATGAGTTTTAAGTTTAGTCCTGAACAGAGAAAGGGAGGTGGTGTTTCGTAGGTCAGGAGGTAGAGCGTTCCAGAGGTGGGGGGCAGAGCAGGAGAAGGCCCTGCTCCCCATGGTGGAGAGGCGGGCAACGGGTACATGTAGGTGTAGC
>NC_051430.1:10078552-10162515 GCF_001649575.2 Kryptolebias marmoratus | reverse complement strand
AGGGAGATAGCAAAGAGTTAATAAGGGGGATGAGAAGATGGTTTGATTTTGAAATGGTGTTTTTTGTGCCAACAAGGATTATTTCTGTTTTGTTACTGTTGAGTTGTAGGAAATTGTTAGAAAACCAGTGATTGAGCTCAGTGAGACAGTCGGTGAGGATGGAGGGTGGGTTAGTGGAGCCTGGTTTAGTTGAAATATAGAGCTGTGTATCATCGGCATAGCAGTGGAAATGGACACCGAATTTGCGGAAAATGTTACCCAGAGGAAGGAGGTAGGTGATGAAGAGGAGGGGTCCAAGGACAGAGCCTTGGGGGACACCGGTGGAGACGGGGGAAGACTGAGAACAGAAGGATTTAATTTGTATGAATTGAGTGCGGTCAGAGAGGTAGGATTTGAACCAAGCTAATGGAATACCAGAGATGCCAATGGAGGTTAGTCTGTTAAGGAGGATAGAATGACAGATCGTGTCGAAAGCAGAACTTAAGTCAAGTAGGATGAGGATGGACAAAAGGCCAGAGTCAGCAGCAAGAAGAAGATCGTTAGTAATATTTATTAGAGCTGTTTCGGTGCTGTGATGGGGGCGAAAACCAGATTGAAACTCTTCATAGAAGTTATTGTTGGAGAGGTGAGAGTGAAGTTGACGGTTAAAATAGAGTATGATTATTATATGTGTGTTAGTGCATGTGTTCAAACATCCACCTGCCTGGCACTGTTGGCAAAGCCATACAAAGTGCACCACAGACACACACACACACACAAACAGAATGTCTGGTTTAATCCAAAACGGCACATCGACCCAAATGGCCATGTTTTTGTTTCCCTGCGGTCCTCTTTCATGTTAATGTCCCTCTGAATTATTTATCTGTGTGTTCTCTTTGCCTTCTTCCTCTAAAGGAATAAATCAAAAGAGCGAGGCACACACAAAGAACAGACAGGAGGATTTATCACGGAGAGTATTGTTTACCGCGCTGACCTCCAGGCCCTCCAATATACACATCTGTCCTTTGCAATCCAACAACTGCCTCTTCTCAAGGAGCTTAAACACACACACACGTGCACACGGTTAAAAAGAGCTCTCCATAGCTTTTAACTTCATCTCTTACAACAACATGCATTGTCTTTAGGAGGATTCAATGCATTTTGTGGGTAATGAGTCAGGTTTATGTGGAGAACAACCACTTTTTTGTATTCTATATGGAAGCAATTTACTTTCCAAGTACTGAATTATTTAAACTCAGGGGTTGACATAACCACTGGCTGAACCACAATGTTGTCCTTCCTTTAACGCCAGCAGATTTATATAGTAAACATGAATGCTCACATCGCCCCCACTTGACCTGTTATTTTATTGAGAGCATCATAAAATCAAAGAAGTGCAAACGGAATTCTCTTAGCTTTCAACAACCTTTTACCAGGTGTAAACCAATGGAAAAATGACTGAATGCTCAAATAATTCTTCCTGCCTGTTGCAGTTCAAGATGTTCTTTTTCTGACAGTCTCCTCAGCTTCATGTTAATAATATGCCATTTTATTACAGTAAGCATCTGTGTATTTAGTTGACAGAGTATATTTGTGCTCTCCTCCAAACAGCTCTACTTTGTTGCAAGTTTAGATCTGCTAAATTATCCTATGTCTTTATTCCCTTTACTGTCCTTGAATAGAGAACTTTTGTATTTTAAGTTTTACTTGTGAACTGTGGTGGTGTCTTTCTTGAAAGCTCTGTTTCTATAAAACTTGTAGAATGTTTCTGTCTGGATCAATAAGAAAATCTTTCTTTGTTCATATTTAAAGTCTAACAACTGCAGATCTATTGCAGAAACATTACACTGTTTTTAAAACATTATATACTGCTGAAACGCAACATGTTTTAATATTGTACAATATTATAGTAACATTGCATATGGCATACTTTACACTACTGATCAGGAAATGCACATTCAGTAAAACAGTAAAACTACTCTCAATTTTTAACTTTTAAAATAAAGTTAATTATCTGTGTTCAAATGTTAGACTTTAAATTATCTGCAAATTATTGCTTTCTCTTCCTTAGTTTATCTATTTTGATACGTTCTTGTAAGTTTTGGGTTTTATTTGTTATTGATTAGTCATAAATGTTAATATTCTGCTGGTCAGCTGGGGTGGTGTACAGTGCTGCTGTATAATGCCACTGTGGTTAGTGCTGTTGCTGAACAGTAAGAAAGTATCCAGTTTAAGTCTCGACTGGGCTTTCTGCAGCCCTGTTCACCTGTCACCGGGTGACAGCTAGAAAACACTTTCTGCTCCACAACCTTGTTCAACAGATGTCCACAACCCTGGTCATCAGGGTCCACTGTCCTGTATGTTTTAGACGTTTTCTTGCTCCAACACACCCGATTCCTCCTCAGCATGGCAAGTTCTGCAGAAGCCTCATATTGACTCATTTATTTTAATTATGTGTGCTGGACAGTGTGTGAGTGTGTTTGTGTTTTCTTTCTTGTTGTTTCTTGAAAACATTTTTCTTCTCACCAGAGCAGCTTTACTGAATCAGACTGGAAAGTGTGGAAACCCAAGCTTGCAAACTGCCATGAGATGCAAAGACTTGATGAGCTAAACTCACATGCAAATCACTCATTAGAGACTTCTCAGCCTGGTTTGCATGAGAGATGTTTAAGTCGCATGCATGAAAGTGCAAATTGGTGTGAGTGTTGTTTTTTCCAGTCCAATGTAGACGTCACAACATCAACCTAAAAGTATGGATACATCACTACAGTACTCCATAAATGTCAATTGCAATGCAAAAAATTATTCAACACAATGTTGTGTTGTATCATTCCAGTAATGTATAAAGTAAAAAATAAAAAATAAAAATACCTTGCAGCATATCTGTTACTATGATTGTCAAGATAATTTCTAAAATTCAGTTCTGCATTTTCAGAACCACAAACTTGTTTCTCTTCTCACATAGATTTATCAACACTTATCTTATCTGCTCCAGACCTGTGTTGTTTGGTTTTAGAATGTGTGAGTACAAGGGCAGCATTAACTACTAAAAATACTAGTTGACAGCTGCAACACAAACAGAATTCACCAGTTATCTTCCATTTATATTTTATTACATTTATATAAAAGTAATGACCGCCAAAAAGTATTTCTGTTTTGGTGAAGCGTGAATGACTAGGTTGACATGGAGTCTTCAGTTTGATCACACAATGTGTCATTAAAACACTGAAATCTTGAAAGACTGCAAGAAATTATTCCTTTATGTACTTTATAATATAGAGGCTACAGATCAAACAAATATTTTACTATTGTGATCATTTGAAACATTCAGAGTACTAACAGCTTGCAGCAAGGGACTTTTTGGAACATTTTGCATATCAAGTTACAAAAAAAGCTATTTTTTGTGATGTTTCAAGTCTCCCATTGCTACATAGTAAATCCAACTGTGAACTATAGTCAGTGACTAGGATATGTGTAGCAAAAGGACAAAATCAATAAAATAGAAACATGGGATGAAAATGAGCTATAATGAATGGCCAAGCAAACATTTTTTTGTGCAGTGTCGTAAAAGAAAGCATTTTCATCCTGTGCCAAAGTAGTAAATAATACTGTATCAATCTCTGCTCTGTTTGTCATCACTGAGCAGAGTCTGGAAATGAGTTGCAACTCAACAAAATTCAGAATGAAAATGAAGAAAAAAAAACAGTATTGATCAGGCACTCACCATTTTCAATTATTTTACAGATTGAGAAAAGGAAGACCAGCCGTTCTCCTACAGGGGCCTTTCAGGCACATGATTAAATGGCATATCTAGCGCAGGACTCTGTGGGATGGGGAGACTTCCAGATCTGTGGCTCTAACGTTACAGATCTGCCAGACAAGCCTTTCCAGTTGACTGGAGAAAAATAGCTGCTCATCATTTGGCATCCTGGCCTCTTTTATAAAACTTGATCTCAGACCAGCCGGCTCCCACCATCTAATTGGCCCACTTTAACACTTACCTATCTGTGGGAACTACAGTGCTGCAGTATGTTCAGTCTATAAACAAGGACCCGGTTTACTAGTTAAACACCTGACCTTTCCTTATCATGTCCATTAGCTTTTAGTTTGTCTGTTCTCCATCATATTTTTGTTTTTTTCTCCATGTACTGAGATATGTATCACAAAGCTACACAACAATTTAAAATTAAGTTGAATTATGGCAGTTGAAGAGTTTTTAAAAAATGAGAGAAACTGGCACAGAGACTATATGAAAACAAGAAAGCAAGAACAATAAGCCTAATTTAAATCCAATAAAATCTAAAGATCAATACAGAAGTAGTGGTGCTTATGTTTGTGTAAATAAAAAAAATGCCACATACTGTGTATAGAATAAAAGATTCTTTAATAGCTTTAATTTATCAAGAAGGAAATTCTACCATATTACCAGCTCCACATTAAAAGGCAAAAGGGTTAGTTAAAATCCACAACATTAGGACATTTTTATGTACAAACACTTTAGGCCCTGGCTCACCTTACCATGTATTTTTGTCCCCTGTGGAGTTAGGTCAAAGACCAGGCTTGATGCCCGGGGCTAAATTGAATTACTCTGATTGCCTGGTCTTATATAATTAATTTGCAAAGGGCTTAAGGGCCTTGATAGCTACGAGGAACACAGGCTTGAAGGACAAACACTAATTAAAAGTTCCCTAGAATTAGGAGTATGCCACGGTGCTAGATGACTTCTCTATTAGAAAGAGCTGGTTATAATTCTGCCTTCACTGACTCTGCTATCATCTGAATTCATATACTTTTCTCTAGTTGAAACACTGTATGTAATTTGAATCTGGATTAAAAGACTTATTAAATGGAAAGGGAACAGGCTTTGACCTAATGTATTAGTGTGATAACCTTGTATGGCATGATCCTGAGAATGTGGCATTTAGTAACAGAACTTTGCATTATAGATGAGGTGTTTAGTAAATGCTCTTGTGTTTTCCCAATGAGCTTTCCACCAGAATTTGCATAATATTCTGGATCACACTGAAACCAGCTATAAAAGGAAGGGTGTTAAATACGAGTGACTGAGATCTGTGTTCTGCAGGATCAGTTTTAACAGATGGAGGAGCTAAATTTTCAGTTTACGAATAAACTCAAAACGACAGCATTTTGTCATATATAGACAGCAACTTTCCCTGGTATGGGGAGGTCGTACAAAGAAATGTACCTATAATTTTCTGTCTGACTCAGAGTCCTTGAGCACAAAGACTGAAATAAAACAGAGCTAACATCTTCACTGCAGAGACATATTGCCAAGCTCATGGCAGCCCAGATTAACTACTTCTAGGGTTTAAAGGAAGTCAAGTCCTCAATTGCTTTTTTTGCTGCTGGCTTTTTATCTTTTTCTTTTTGTCATCTCTCTGCTTCCTCCTGCCTTCACCTGTAGAGTAGCTGCTGCTGTCTCCAAGGGGAGGGTAAAACATATTGAGTCAATTGAAGCAAAGAGGAAATTAACAGTACTGGCTGGCTGGTTTTATTGTTTTGTTTGGAGACAAATGTAGCCATATCCTTGCTGTAGATGGGAGCCTGAGCTTTTCTAGGGTTTAGTCTGAAATGTTTTGTGTTTTTATATCAATACTGCAACTCTTGTTCATCTTATTTTTCTCATTTCTGTATGATCCTTTTTGATAACAAATGGTGGAAACAAAAGGCACACAGGAACATTGTTTCTTTATGCTTTAACTGATATTCACATTACATTTTGCTGTATCAAAGCATCCTTTCCAGGGGCTTATGGTCTGTCCACAGTTATTTTATTGGACAATGGTGAACATTCATGTTGTTCATTTTACCAGTCATCTGCTCTTTCTAGTGAATTTTGTGTTTCAGTCACACATATAAGAAGTGCTCAGTCTGGACAGCCAATAAATTTTTGATGCACTCTAGTCATCTGCAGACAGATGCAGCAAAGATAAATGGTAATACATACTTCACAAATACATCAAAATTATACATAGAAAACATGGCATGGCAAAAAAAGCCAACTCAGAACTTATTTACCCCACATACAAATTTTAAAACACTTTTAATAGCGTAAAAAATGTTTACTGGTTTATCATATGCCAAAGTGAAAAAAAAAAATTTGAAAGACTTTCAGAAAGCCTGAAAACCATTTGATTGAGATCACATAAAAGGTTTAGAAGAAAGACGGATAAAGAAATCAATGAAAGAAACTAGCATTCCTTAAATGAACACATACTGCCTGCTGACATTCATTCTCAGTTTTTTAAGATGTTGTTGGTGCTCAGAGTTTGTAGGATGGTGTTAGGGATATTGAGGAGGATGACTAGGTACTTCCTCAATTTTAGCTTAATGTCTGTCAAGTTCTGGTTTCTTGAATAATATCATTCTGCATGTTTGTCATTTTGCACAAGCTTGCGTGACTCCTGGTGAACCGGTTTAGTCATTACTGAAGTGAGCTATGTTCAAATGCAGGTCAGTGACTTTTGAGAATCGTAACAATTCCTTCTTGTGTTGCTTCATATTTCTGATTACATGCTATCTTCACTAGTTTAGTAAATTTAAGAATTGTGTGTGTGCATGTGTGTGAGCCAGTTACCACAGTGTAATAAACATCGGCCAGTACAAGAATGGCCATAACTCAGTCTATTTTACACATATTGAGCTAAAGTATGATGTGGTAGTAGCTGAGAGTCAACATCAGCACATACTATGTGGTAAATATTCCTTCGAAGAATGGAAGAGATTTTTATTTAGAAAAGGTTTTCACTTGAACAAATATTATAAAAGATTATTTTAACACTGTGACTTAAATAACAACTTTATATATTTTTATGGAGTAGAAGTTTGCTGCAGATTGTCAAAACAGATATCAAAAAGCAGCTTCTGCTTTTCTAACATGATGCAATGACGTCAAATCTTGTTGATCCTGACATGCTCCCACAACAGATCTGCAGCCCACAGTACAGCCAACATGAGTGAGACGTTTATCAGTTGCTGCTCCGCTATTGACTTATTAATCAACATGTTTTTCATCAATATCCTTTATTCAGTGTCTCCTGTCTTCACTGTCATCTTAACAAGCTGGGGTGTCAGCCTCGGAAAGCCTTATTCACGGCCTAATTGAGTGAAACCAGTTGAAATCATTTGAGTCTAACCACACTTTCTCACATCGAGGTTTTGATGGGTTCAAATCAATGGCAGGAAGGGTGGGGGGACAATCTTGCATGTACTGCTCATTAGTTCCGTCTTCATCCATCCCAGATGCTCGAGTCAGAATGAGAGGAAGTCTGAGACTTTTGGCCAGACAAACACAGCATGTCTGCATTTCCGGGGACTAAAAAAAAACACACACATGCAACAAAAATGTAAAATCTATTTGAGAAAATTAATTAAGTATTAGATTGTTTTTAAAGTATAAAAATAAAGCCAACATTCTCTGTTCCCAGCAAATTTATATTTCTGCTTTACAATAATTTAATTCCAAAAAGCTGTTCTTTCTTTCCCCCACATTTGCACAGAACAAAACCAGTGAGGGAAACTATTTAATTCACTGCAGGCTTTAAGATAATATTTACATAAGCAGAGTTAGTTTAAGAGAGAGAGAGAGAGGAAAAATCTAGCAGGCCCTGAGGTTATTAGTGGCAATTATGCCTCATAAATCCCTGCCCTTCCTTTGCCTAACACACTTTTGGCCCTGCAGCTCTTATTTCAAGTTTGTGTGCTTGATCATGAAGAACCTTGTAGATGTACAGATTAGCAAGATCCACCCACTTATCTGCTTAAGAGGATAGTGTAACTGGGTGTCTTCAGGCACATCAAAGCCTGGTTGTATTATGTATGGAATGATGCATTGTGTGCACGATGGGATGTGACAGCACAGATACACACTGTCACTGACATGCTTTCCATCTTGGATTTTCAGTGAGTCAGATTTTGCTTCTAGGCTGTGCCTCTTATTAGGAAATCTAGCTTGATTTACTTACAGTGGGGTTTGTGACTTGGAGGAGGTGCTTATCCTTCATTTTAAGATAAAAAGGTTTTTTGGGGGGGAAGTGTGAAATTAAGGCCTGGACAAGTAAATGTACCTACCTACCTACCTACCTACAAGGCAGAGGGAAATAAGGGTGCAGTGGGTGCTGGAGCATCTCCCAATGGACACCACTAGACACGCATTTCCAAATACATAATTAAAGTAATGATGAGTTTAGCCAACATCCCCAGGTTTTGGTTGACACCTCACTTGAAACTATTGTCAATTTAACAAAAAAGTTCTGTGAAATGGCTGCAAAGACCAGTCAGTTGTTATGTTGCCTCTGGCCGTTCATAAATCACCAATGGAGCTGGCCACGTCCCACATATGAGCTTTCAGAAATGAAGTGAGCATCAAGGAACCAAAAGAGGCATGAAGCAGAACTCAGCTGCACATAAAACGTGTGATGGACATCTTCCTTATATTGTTTTCAAGACATGATAAATTAACTCAATTTAGCAAGTCTCTTTCGGTTAGCAAATTATTTGAACCAAATGCAAAGTTGCTGTGCGTCACCATCAATCTTCTCACAATAATAAATCTGTTTGTTGTTGTTTAATCTCACAACCAGGCAGTTGAACAGACCAGATGTCAACACTTCATAACATCACTGAGCCACAAAGCTGGCTTACCTGTTCACATGTCTACCTTTTTTGCTCTGTTACTACCTCACTTCACGCCACAAAGGTGCATCAGGGGCGGGTTGACTTCAACCGTCTTTGCCACCTTGGTCCATTCAGAAATCACACTGAGGCAGCCAGAATGTGTTAAAGTCCCAGCTTGAAGTGTTTTGTGAAAAACTTTATGGAAGCTTCTGACTTGTGTTTACAGACTACAGTGGCTAACAAGAGTTCCACCTGCAAGAAAGTACATCCCCTTTCTCTGCTGTGCATATACTGAGCCAGCTGTAATGAGCTAACTGAGAACTGATGTATCACATAGCTGATACAATTGCAAGAATATGCTGTTTGCCTGTTTAACTTTCAATTGTCAGCAACAAAAGGCCTGAATAAAGTAAATTACCTCTATTTTGTATCTACCCGTGTGTGTCTTCTTTACACTTAAGAGGAAAAAGCATTGTCTGCATTCTAAATAGTTTTCAGAGTTTCTCAGACAAGCAAAGAGAGCATTGAAAGTTAATCTACACTTCAGGATGTGATGGAGTCTATGGGGAAATTACATCTGATGAAGAGAGCAACATCTGTGTGGAGCCATTTTGGGAACCATTTAACCCTCTCAGGCTCAAATTAAGTTTTAGTAACAGGAAAAATCAGATATGTTGTTGCAACGCCTGCCTTGAGAGGGTTAAACAAACTTTAAGAAAAGGTGTGTAAACATTCATTTTTGTTTAGTTTTTAAAAATCAGACTAGAGGTCTTGGTAAAGCATCATCCTGTGGTTTGATCCCCCTCTTTACTAATTGTTCAAAAAAGTAGACCTTTACAGAATACATTTGGAATACATTTAAAATAAATGTTGGACATAAAAAGCAGGATTTTCACCTAATTCTTGGTAAAGTTGCTGAAAAGTGCTATGTAAATAAATTTCACTTCACTTCATTTAAAATACATATACATTTTGATGATTAAGGGCAACAATAGAATAAATGAATTCTTTACTGTATATGGCTTGAGCTAAAAGATTTCATAGTAGTTCATGTCAATGCTAATTTATAAATCATCACAACTAGATGAGAACAAATTTACATAGGTTTTTATGGGTATTTGCAAGCCCCAAAACAGAAGCTAACTGCAGTTTACAATGCTTCCTGCAAAATTTTAATATTCCTGTCAAAATTATCATGTAATGCAGAACTAATGGCAGTGTAAAGGTTTATAAAATAGTGGTCACATGAACCTATATGAATTTCTTTAGGTATGTCGCATTCTATTTAGCTTTGATACTGCCAGGGCTAGGCTTTAGCTTGTCAGTCCAATCAGAATAATTCCTATTTTTCCAAAGTGAGGTCATTTGAATAGCTATCTATAATTGGTGTTCGTAACATTTCCACAGAACTGTACTTTGAAAGACTGGAGGTTTTGCTTTAAATATATATAGTAGCTATTAAAGCTTAAATTGATGTTAAATGGTTGAACTTGCTGGTGAATAAAATGAAAAAAAACAAATCAGATTTGGAAATGGCTGATTTATACATTTGAGTTTGATCATATTCATTAATATTTCAATATTTGATATTAAAATCAGAACCACTCCCTAAAGAGTGGTTTTGTTTATGTGTTATTGTTGCTGATGAACACATACAGTAGGAATAGGAACCCTGAAACCACACAGGCCTCCCACGCCGTTCCCGCTTTAACCCTGAATGTATAAACGTGAGTATGTTTACAGCTGTTGGTTTATCGACACTCTCTCCAGAACAGTGCATGTGATGTAACCTTTTTTCTGATAGCAAACCATGAGTTGTTAACTCTGCTACCATAGTTTTTTTATGCCACAGCTGTACAGCCTTGAATCCAGAGCTGATGAATAGGCAGGGAAGGCTCTTATCAGGGGCAGCTGTGAGAGTCATTTATCAGCTGAGAATAATAGAAGCAAAAGGAGATGAGTGGGGCAGTCGGCCTATTGCTCCACAATATAATAGTCCTACATATTCTCAGTGTCTTGGAACAACTGTGGATCTTCATCTTTGTCACTGTTGGCACTGTGAACTACTTTCCAAGCAAGAGCCAAGCATCTGGAATACAATAGGCTACAAAATATTCATATCCCTTGGTGGAAGACAATTTGGAGAGGTGGAGGTATGCACTTGAAAGACGAGGATTGAAAGTCAGCCGTAGCAAGACAGAGTACATGTGTGTGAATGAGAAGAAAACAGGTCAAACAGTGAGGCTACAAGGAGCAGAGCTCACAAAGGTGCAGGACGTCAAGTATAGGGTCGACTGTCCAGGAAAATGGGGAGTGTGGTAAAGAGGTGAAGAAGAGAGTCCCGGCAGGATGGAGTGGATGGAGAAAAGTTTCAGGAGTGATTTGTGACAAAAGGGTGATAAGTGATGAGAGCATCTATGTTGTATGGTTTGGAGACAGTGACACTGACCAAAAGACAGGAGACAGAACTGGAAGCGGCAGAGCCGAAGATGTTGAGGTTTTCCTTAGGAATGACAAGTATGGATAGGATTAGGAATGAGGTCATCAGAGGTACAGCACAGGTTGAACGACCGGGAGATAAAGTTAGTGAAGCCAGACTGAGATGGTTTGGACATGTGCCTTTAACTGTTTCTCCTTAAACCACTGGCTTATAGTTTTAACAAGGTGTTTATGGTCAGACTCAGAAAACTCTTAAGAATTTCTCTCAAGAATTTATCCATATTTCTTGCTCCATTCATTTTTATCTTCAGCTCCAACCAGGTTCTCTGTCCCTCTTAATGTAAAACTTGTCCATAGCATGATGCTGCCACCACCATGCTTCACTGTAGGATTGATGTTTTCAACATGATGATGTTGGCCTTGATGACCAAAACATTACATTTTAGTCCCATCTCATCACAGCACCGCCTTTGATTTGGTTATAGCTTATAGTGGTCCTCCCATCTCTGCAGAAGAGCTGCAGCTCTTTCAGGGTTATTTTTGGCCTCTGGATGTTTCTCTGATTAATGCCCTCCTTACCTGGTTTGTGAGTTTTGGTGGATAACACATTTGCAGGTATGCTGTGATGGCATAATTTTTCAATTTTCTAGTAATGAATGTAATTGTGCTTCATGGGATATTCTGGTCTTGAGATTTTTTTTATTTTTTTTAGGAAACCCTGATCTGTACGTCTCTGCAACTTTGTCTTTGACCAATGTGGTGATGGTGATAGTGGAGAGAGGCTCTTCATGCTGTTGCTTGCTTGGGAGGAGCCCTTACTACTTAGAGGTGTTGAATATGAGGGCTATCAAAATAGGTAAACGGACTAAGATCATTTGCCACTGCCAACAGGTGGACCTTGTTTAATTATGTAGCTTCCAAAGATAAAAGCTGGGGTGTCTATGCATAAAGGGTGAATCCATTTGTAATCATTTTTTTTCTGTTAAAATTTTTTTTAGAATTATTTAACACAAATTTTCCCTAATTTCAGTAATCTGAATTTTTTTGGCATTTGTTTGTTTTTTTGTAAACTGCTAATCAAATTAAAAATGTAATTAAACTCCAGGTTGTACCACAGCAAAACAGATAACAGAAAAAGGAGCGGAATACTAAGTGAATACCCGCTTGATAAAAAAAAAAAAAACTGCTTTACAATTTCAAGACAGCTTGTGAAAAGGTAAACAAAAGTGTTGTGATCTTGTCATGTCAAGTCATGTGAAAAAATTGTAATTTTCTGACATGTCAGTAACAGGAAATGACTTACTGCTATCATGATTTACATTTATACGTTTTTTTTTTGTTTTTTTTTACATATTTAAAGAAAAGTTTTCTCATCAAGTTTGACACTAAGTGCAGCACTTATGCAACCATATTTTAGCAACAATATGAACTCTTTAAACAACCTTCCTCGGACTATTATGGACCAGTACCAGCACCAGAGATTATACATCCAAGATGCAGCTACTGCTGACATTTAAATCCCACAGGCACTCAGGGTCAGTATATTTAAACATTTATGCTCTTCAATAGTAAATGTACCAAACCTTTTGGATGTATTACACTGTTGGAGTGTTTTCAAATGCAAACAAGTGTGATGTAAATAATGATAATTAGTTAACTTAGCTCATTTATGTCTGTGTGGTGTGAAAAAAAAGCTTTGAGTGAAGCTAATGGACACTGGTCTTTATTGCTGGAGTTTGTTTACTAAGACATTCATAAATATTCCATAGCACAAAACTACAACTTTTCATTTAGTTTATTTAGTACTCTTTTGTTACAATGCTTGCAAGTTTTGGCTGAAATGTAACTTTTTTCGATATGAAACTACTGACTGCAAGAAAATGCTACATTCCAGTAAATACACAGTAAGCTTGTTAAAATCACAAGTGAAGTGTTTTGTTACTCTGATAAACAGCATCCCATTTAAGACACGTCTTATGTTTTATAATCTTCTCAAAGTGCATAGTGTGAAATTACTAGCAATAAGGTAGGAAAGCCTTTGAACATCACAAGCTTTGGTGGGTTACAGCTGCATCTTTTAAGATGCCCAGCTGCAACTGGCATGAACAATGTCACCAGTAAGAATAGGCCAATCAGCTTGCTCACTGTGTGTTTGTTAACCATCTGAGCCATGCAAAAAATTTCTTCTAAAATCAAAAACTGGGACTATTCACACTGTAGAATAGTCAGAGTGGATAATTTACTTTTTTGAGAGTTTATTACATTTTAAAAAGTCTTGCTCTGCCCTTAAGTCACTATTTAATAATTGCATTTTTATATATATATATTTTCTGCTGCTACTGGAACAGCACCAACCTAAACATTCCAGACAAGTTTCACATGTCTCTTTGGTTTTGTACACTGTGGTTACTTGATGCGTAGTTTAGGTTTGTCTCCTATGCATCATTCTAACAGAGTCCTGGTGCTCTCTAGCATTCCTGGCATTCCTGGATGATATACCTGCATATATTGTCCATTTACCTATCAGTTGTTGCCATTTTGTTCAAACCTTGAAAATAACGTTATGCCCAATCTCATGTGATATCACAAGATGTCACACTCAGAGTATGTGTTGTGAATTACTGTCAGATCTGAATGTCAGAACTGGCTCCAAACGTTTATTAGTTGTAGATGTGCATGCAAAGATGACTTTCTGAAGGTTTTTTTAAAATCCATCCAGTGGTTCATGAGATATTTTGCTAACAGGCAAAAAATGTTGATTCCAACAGATGATGCTAAAGTTTACAAAAGAAAGATCTAATGAAATATGTCAGTGTTGTGGCAGCCATCTTGAATTGGGTTGACTCCAAAAGTTAATCAGCTGTAGATGAACGTCCAATGATTACTTTCTGCAAGTTTCATTAAAATTTGCCCAGTGGTTCATGAGATATTTTTGTAACAGAATGATGCATGAACACACACACACAGATGCACACACACACATGCACACACACAAATACAGGCAAAAGCATAATCTTCTATCTCCTTTCGGCAGCAGGCAATAATAATGTCTGAGAACACTGTTGGTGAATATTGTGGTTGTTTGGATTCAGCCATGCAGACATATCAAGCAGATGTGACTGATAAAAAAGAATGTTAGATATAGACATGTACAGTAGACATAGATATTATAATAGCTTTATAAAAAAAATGAAACCTCCAATGTTTTGTTTGTGCTACTTAACACACACTCACTGAGCTTTAAACTGACAAGGAAAATAACTGCAGATCCTGACTCTTCTTATCACTGAACATACTGTCAGTCATGTGTTATTGGCTAAGTCCAAAAGTGACACATTTCTTATGAAAATATTAGTTTATGTTTTATGAACTATGGCTCCAACATTTTAATGATAGCTATAGGGAGAAGCACAGGCTTTTAATTAAAATAAAGTCAGAATGTATCTCTGTCATTTTGACAAAACAAGAAAAAATGCCAAAGGCTTATGCGTTTGGTTACACATAAATTGAAAATAAACTGAATAGGCACATTACAACATGTCTACTTGCAGGCAATTGAATCACTTTATTTTCATTTTCCCTTTCAGTTTTGAATAAATCTCCTTATTTAGTGTGTTTCCCTTTTGCACCTTCAAGAATAAATGACATAGTGCTGTCCATTATTGTTAAAATAATCTATAAAACTTGTATTTTCATCTAGATTCCTTAATAAACTTTACTCTAGCACTTGATTTAGTGGAGTAAATGCACCAAGGCAGTGTATCTAAACAGAATTAATCAAATCCTTTTGCTCCAGCAAGGCAGCCATAAGTGATCACTTGGGTCATGCAAGCAAAAAGGGCTGGGTGTAGGTCTATTAGTAAGAAAGTAGTCAGTTGGAGACTGCAAATTATCACACTAGCACAAACACGTGAACGTACCAAGGACAGATGCACACAACAGCTATAACAAACAGGCTCTATCTCTCCCTGCAAACTTGATCGCACAACGCTGAGGGGTAATGGAGGCTGTCTTCTGCCATCAGGGACCTGCTGGTCTGTTGTTGCAGCCTCAGCAGCTCTTACACCAGGGCCTCTCGGAGGAGCAGGCCATGTGAGGGGGAGCACTTTCGGAAAGGCAGCAGAGACAGGCAGAAAGCCCGTTGTCCTCACAGTAAGAGCAGCCATGTTTCCACTTTGTGCTCAAATGGGAGTCTTTTGTAAGTGAGCTGCATGCACAAGACAAGAAACGGCCCTGTCCTTGCTGTAACTCTGTCCTCTGATAGGAATCTGTCACAGAAATAGAGTTACACAGTGAAGTGAGTATTAATCAATGTAATCGACTTATCAGTAATCAGTTATTGAAATAGCTTGAAAGAATGAAGGCTCCTAGCTATAAACCCAGTGGTTATGACCCAGTATTTCTTTAAAATTGACTAAGGAGGCTTTAGAACACCACACAGCAACCAGAAATGACCTACACCACTTGCAAGGCTGTAATCATTACGCTTGTTTAAAAATACACCAATTCACTGTCAGTATCTGATGCTTCAGAGCTCAGACACTCTCCCTGGTAATTAGTTTCAGCACAAACAGAGCAGAAAAATCTGCAAACTCATTTATCAGCCCCTGCTGTCTGGAGTTCTTGACATCAACTGTCTGCTGATATCAGCTGAGAAAGAGAAAGCTCCCGTCAGTGTGTGCTGGGCTTTATCAGTCCCCCAACCACCACCACCACCACCACATAGCAGGGGTCACTGTGACACCGCTGAGTCAGCTACAGTGAGCAGCTGGAGACTAAACAGGTGTACATGTACATGCGGCCTGTTCAGGTTCTCAGTCAAATCTGATTCTTACACATCATGGTTGGATATAAAAACCTCAGGCTTACACAAAATCATCATTTTTATTATCAGTAAGCACTGATTACTATCTTTGTCTTGAAATTCTGAAGTAAAACTGGCAAATGTGAGTCTTTTTTTTGTGTGTTTTTTTTCTTACAGGAAACAAAGTTCCTGTCTCAGGATGAGTAGTTAATTATTATGTGATCACAAGAAAAGAGCTTATCTGTATATAATTAGATAATTAAGTTTTGCTAAGTATTGCGAGATAATAGATCTGAGAACATCTGTGCAGACGTGGCAGCACTCTGCAATAGCAGCTTTGAAAGTCATTATGTGACTCAGAAAGAAAAAGGAGACAAAAGAACAGATTGATTTAACATGTTAAATTTAAAACAGACAATTGAGCATTAATAAGACATACAGCATACTGTCAGTTGTAGGAGTTGTATTTGTACACAATTTATTAATAATTCCTCTGAAAGGAATACCATTTGCCTGTTTTAAAGTCAAAACATTTCTGGAAAGTCAGTGAATAATGCCTGCAGCACTCGGGTCAAGTGTCCTTCTGTAGGTTGATCTCTTGATACCGGGGCCAAATATTCTGTTTCTATAATGCTTTCCACACCTCTGCATTTAAATAAGGCAGATCAGCCACTCTCCTTTGTCTGTTATTTATCTCAGTAAAATCGCTCAAATATTTGGGCACACTTTAGCATCTGCAGTCTTCTCAGCACAGCCAGATTTTGGTTTGGGTTTATTTATTCACATCAAATCAAGTGTGCTCCTTTATTTTATCCCAAAAGAATATTACATTTAGGGATGTAATGGTGGAGAAAACCGATACTTTACCTTGAATCTTCATTAGGAGTTTGGTACAGCAGAGAAATAAAAGGTTGACAAAAGAAAAGGTAATGGCTTCTTCTCGGCTTCTTTTTATACTCCTTTTATAAAAAATAAAACAAAGTTAATTACCAGTCATCATTACATTTTAAAAAAGTAAAGTGTAACCTAATAAACACTGCAGATTCAATTATCTTGTAAAAAAAACAATCACATAATTTAAAGAGACAGTTCAGATTGTTGGAAGTAGGGTTAGATGGAGAGCTTTTGCAAAGCCAGTGTTTTACCTGCAGTAGAGTCAGAGAGATCTCAGTTTGGAGAATCAGGGATTCTTCTGGGCAGTGGTTAGCTTATCTAAACCAAGGGGGGAGGGTCAGTTTGAATTCTGTTAAATATAAATTTTATAAAAAGTTGTAAATATGATTTTTCCTAACTTTTAAGAGAAGATATTGCAACTGGATAATAAAAATCTAAAGCAATCACCAAGAATTCAAACTTCATACTCCTAATAAATCATGTGTGCAAAGGTCTTGTTCAATCGCTAGATGTGCAAATCTGGGTAAAAAGGACATGTTGCTTTTACTGTTTGAACTGCAAAGCTTCTGTATTTCTTTGCATATTTAGTCTGATAATACCAATGGTAATCCTTAAACACAGAATCTGCTCCCCACAAACAAAGAACACTGTTTTGCCATTTAATTTAAGAAATAATTACTTAGAAGTCCATGTCTTGTCAAAAAGTTTGCATGCTGTGTCAGTCTTTGTACAATTTTTGTTTGTTTGTTTTTTTGTTTTTTATCACTTTTGCTAACATGAGGATAACTTAAATCTCTTATGAACTCTGGGCACCAGTGCAGAGGCTCCTAATGCTAGCACACAAACAAGAGCGCCAATGTAGCTATTTAAACACCACAGCATGTGCTTTAAAAATAAAAGGAGAGTATTCCACTTTGCATACAAAATTATTTACATTTGATCTGTGATTTTCCACCAACCTCACGACCAAGGTAAACGAACGATCTGGGTGTGGCCTGCTTGATTTTCACTGTGCTGCTTATGTTTTAGGTAGGTATAGACTGAGTCCACTCCAAAGGAGCTTCCCTGCCTTTGTTGGGACATGTGTCGAAGGGTCTTGAACTTCTCCATGCATTTGACCATATACTCTAGATTGCTCGTTTGGTGTTTGAGTATCTGCTCCTTTGGAGGGACCAGACTCTGTCTCAGTGTGATTTTAGGTTTAAAACTCACAGGAATACTGTGCTTTGAAAAAACCCTTCAGAACATCTCAGAGAGCCCAGCCACATATGGAATGACAGCATCATTTATTTTAATTGTGTGGTCTGTTTTAATTTTCTCTGATTGTTTAGAGACTTTTTTAAAATGCAGCATGCTTTAATAAAAGCCGATTCAATAATGGCAGTGTTTCAGTGCTTGTTTGTGCTCCTTATTTCTTTCCTTGGAGGTTGTGGACAGTGTCCTCCCGATGTTGTTAATTCCTCATGCATTTCTCTTTCATTCATGCTTTCAGAGTTCCAGAGAGCTGCAGTTTCAAGCTCCTCAGCTGGTTATTGTTCAAAAATGCTCCAACAATTTACTGTAATTTGGTGTGTTTCTTTTATTTCAGTGTGAGTAAAAACCTGACTAAAAGATGAATAGATATTTTGTGATTTGTCCTACCTTTGAAAACGATACCTGTTTTGATTCCGAAGTACATAGTTTCACATAAATATTTAAATCAAGAGAGTTAACTGCGATTTTAAACATTTAAACAGACACCCAGAGGCATTTCTACTGAACAGTCTGCTCTGCAAAGGAATTATTAAAAAGAAAAGATAAAAGAAGCAAAAAATGTCAGAGTCCATGAAGACTCAACAAACAGACAAAAAGAACTTCTGACCACCTCTGTGTGTCCTTTCTATCTTACAAGTGGTGTCTCAAAGTGACCCATTTCTCTCTGCAGTCTGAGCTTGTCTGTGTGAGGAGGTGTGAATACACAGCAGAGTATGAATAAAAAGTGGAAGATAAGGAAGAGGACTTCCACAGACATTCTCAGGGCTTATCTTGAAACTACAAAAGGAGCAAACTCTGGCCCAGAGTCACTTGATTTTTGTGGCTGCCATTAAAACACTCAGTTTGATTTAGGGCTAATATTCTCTGACAATTCATATATTCAGAGCTGAAATGATGGCTTTGTTGTCCATAAAACCTTATCTAGGGTTCAAGAAGGATTTATATGTCACAGTTTAATTTGAAACTTTTTTTAAAATCTGCTGCTTCTTTGGAATGACTTTGTTCGTGAATAAATGTATCTTCTACAATTATAAGATGCATATTACGTACCATAATCATGTTTTTGTGTATACTTGGTGGATGCATCAAAAGCATGTAGCACAGACAAGGGCACACTCATTCTGATTTAAGACACAAATGCCCAAATTCACCAACAGATTGTACATCTATTATAGGTGCAAATTTAGCACATCTATCTAATTCACATAGCTTTGTCAAAGGAAGATACGCGCTTCAAACTGTGCTATCAGCCACACAGCACAGCTTTGCACTGGCTTAGTAACCCTTATTTAAATCAAGTAATGTGCATGCATTTCAAGGAAAACCCTGTCACATTTATGTAAATAGCTGCCAGGACAAAAAGCCTCACAAAGAACTGCGCTGTTTACAACACACCTTTAGTATGACATATTTACTAGCCCCTGAAAGGTGTTGATTTTTGCATCTCAGAAGAAGAACCTGAGGAGAAGGAGCAATCTGCTGCACAGATGACTTCACAAAAAAGAAAAAGTTACAATTTCTCTCCAAATGACTTTACACAAAAAAGTGTGTATAGTCCTGCAGTTGCTGTTTACATTCTGAATAAAGAAACCTTATGGTTAAAGAATATTTCAACAGATAGTGCTGCTTCTCAACCAAAGGTTAACAAATATATAGTGATAATAGGAAAAAGCAAATAAAAAGGAATTATTTTGTAGAAATATATATACCCCCTAGCCCTCAGCATGGCTTTCCTGGACGAAAAGGCAGAGTGCATACCCTATGGTCTTGGGAAAAAAACAAGGATCGTTTTTATTACAATTATTAAATCTATTAGACAAAATGTCACAATGATTTAGAAATACCATCCTGAACATGAATCCTCACTAGTACAGTGAGATTTTGTTCATGCAGTAACTCTGTTAAGAGTTGAAGCTCTGAGAAAAAAAAAAATTCTGTCAGTGGTGTCTGCTCTGTTTTTTATAGATGCTCGTCTTTAAATTGTGCAGCGAGGACAACTAGGATCAGAGAGAAAAAGAGTGCAAATTGCTCACATCTGTTGAACCTCTGCATGTTTGAGGTAGTTAGAATTTTTGCTTTGTGAATATGACATTGAGAAGAAGCAAAAGGGAGGTGCAAATAATGCGCAAATAAATGAGCAACAATCAGGTGCTGCAATCCCAGTGAATCCAGACCTTCATTTCCAATCTAGTAAACATTCTTTTAAAAACTGGTTACCATTCATTTGTCACTCCTTAAATGAGCATTCAACCAACTTACATCAAGTTCTTTAATTTCAATAAAGATCTATTAAAGTTACAATTAGGCTACTAACAGAGCAAAAGCTGTCTCACCCTCCCGTCTGCCATCATTACACAAAACCAAATAAACACTGCAGGTTTTGTAATGTCATCATTTTTTTCTAATTAACACACCCCTCCAGGATCACAGCAATGTCATTTGTACCTAATAATCCTTCTCTCTTCTGGTTTCAGCTGCTATTCTGAGAGCAGGGGCAACACCGCCAGTGTCACTGTGTGTTTCTTAAGGGAATCCCATTGCCATGAAAAAAACTGAACACAATCCTCACTGCACCAATTTAACCTTTCCAAAATGATAGTATGATGAATAGCTTCAGAAGGCATTTTCCTACCCTGAGAGTTAGAAAGCTGTGAAAAAGACACATGACTCAACACAGCATGTTTAAGCACATGTTCCCTTTTCACAAAGAATTAAAAGCAGGTTGTTCAGCCGGCCCGGCTGCATTTTAATGGATCTTGAGCTGATGTTTAATACACCTCATGCACATTAGGACCAGTGTGGCTGTAATTTTCCTGCAGTGTGCTATTTTTCAGCAGCAGGGG
Source organism: Kryptolebias marmoratus (assembly GCF_001649575.2). Lineage (NCBI taxonomy): Eukaryota > Metazoa > Chordata > Actinopteri > Cyprinodontiformes > Rivulidae > Kryptolebias > Kryptolebias marmoratus. Next base: position 10,141,665 of record NC_051430.1, on the reverse strand, counting down.
TGGTCTGAACTGTGTACATTGAGAAATGTTGTATTACATGATTAGAAAATGTGTATTTTGGTCTGTGATCAATCCTGATGCATTAATCAATGTTCCTACGGAGATATAAAAAGATGCCTGCATAGGAATTATGTTATGTAGAACGGGAGGTAGTTTGACTGTGCACAGTAAAAAAAAAACTTATCTTTTCACTAGGCATGTGTTTGTGATAAAATGCTTTAGATGTCTGGGACACTACTAAATGGATTCACATCAGATGAGCTGGAATTTATTTGGAATCCCTCAAAGTAAAAGTACATAATTTTCTACTTTCTATTTCATACAGCTGCAGAGAGATGATGAACGTGAGATGAATTTGCAGTTCATGAAGGTAAAATATGTCAGTGCAATGTCACATTTTAGCCACAGATAGTTGACAACACTACGTAATGTCCAAATTATTATATCAGGCAGCTATATGGTTCTGTTTGAGGGATTCCAAATTTACTGGAGAAAGTGAAAGGAAGGGTCTTTATGTTGAGTTCTTTTATATTTATTCATTTATTTTTTATCTGACTTGCATAGGATGTCTGCAAGTGTTTAAATGCCCTCTTAAAGTCAAATATGTGCATTTAAGATTAAATAATGGTTCGAAATTGATAACTGATAAAAGTTACTGCAGCATCGCAACTGTGTCTCTTTTTAAATAACTCAACATTTAATTGCAATGGGTGCATAAAAAAATTGTGCATTGAATGAAATTTAACAGTGTTTTCTCCAAACAGATGAGGTACGATTTTATTCTCAAAATGGCAGCATTTGAACAAAATGGGCTTTTGTAAACTGCAACCCATCTAACCACACAGAGGCTACTAGTTATCACAATTTCATGCAATTCAGTTTATTGCGGTGCTTTTGGATTAAAGCCCATTTCCATTCAGATTCATATTCAAATCGAACTCCATATAGTCCAATTCAATACAATTTCATGATATAAATCAATCTTATGAAGTAAGTAACAAAAACTTGTTAACAAAAATGTGTCTATCTAAACAATGTAGAAGATAGCATCAAATCTTCAAGCCCTCATCCTTTCTCCTTTCATGCACTTGGTGGCAGGCAACACTGGAGAGGGTTCACTGCTTTTTAACAAAGGCATAAATCAAGTTTCAAATGTGAAGTCATCATTTTATCTCATGTTAGACTTTATCTGGTTTACCTTGATAAAGAACACAAGTCTCAGCATCTAAGGATTCATATACATGCCTATTTCCTTATATAAACACTGAGCCTCTCAATACCATTGTATCTCTGACCATGGAATAATGACTCCCTTGGAAATATTGAACTATTCTTTGTCAAAAAGGTGTTGGTATACGGTTTTCTGTAGCATGATAGGAGGCAAAGTTTGTTGATACACACTGTCAGAGCTAACAAGTAAATCAGAACCTATTCCGTACTGTCTGCTATCACTTATGGCTTATGTTGACCTCCACCAAGGAGGTTGTGTTTTTGGTGGCGTCTGTTTGTTTTGTCTGTCTGAGCACAAGATAACTCAAAAAGTTATGAATGAATTTTCATGATATTTTCAGGAAACGTCAAACATGCTACCAAGGACAAGAGATTAAATTTTGGTGGTGATCTGGTCAAAGGTCAAAGGTCAAGGTCACAGATCAGCCTGTGCTCTAACTCTGCAGCTGTATAACAGGAGTGTTAAACTGCACAGCTGGACACCTCAAGATTTAAAAATGATGCCTGTTGATTTCAAGGTTCATTGTGTCAAAGGTCAAGATCACAGGTAACCACTTTGTTAAAAAAAATTCTCTCTGCTCCTACAGGTGACCCTTTTGTTTCCTCAAACAAGGAGGTTCTGTTTCTGGTTGTTTGTCTGTCTGTTAGCAAAGATCAGGTAAAAACTAATGAACAGATTTGAAGGAAATGTTCAGGAAATGTTGGGATGTCGCAAAGAACAATGGATTAAATTTTGGTGGTGATCCAGAGTATGATCCGGATTGCACTATTTTTTAATCACTCTGTGGCCTTGGTGGAGGTTTGTGCTCTCTGAGTGCTTCTAGTTACAGTAAGCTTTTAGTAATCCCTGTATAATAGGATTCTATGTAAAGAACCTACTGAGCACAATAAAAGGATGTTACCACATGCAGTAGCTGCTCAAATTGCCACATAAATAAAACTAGAAGTGCCAAAATCCAGGAGATGATCATTTAGATCAGTTTTGTTTTGTTTATTTTCTAAAAGCTTGTAGTAAAACTCTAAATTAGTTAACAGCATTTTATTTGAGTGGGTATTTTTATGTCAACATAAAGTTAAAAAAAAATGTAAATAAAGTTTACATGTGAATGTTGCCCTTTACAAACCAATATGCTAAATAATGCAATGCCATCTCAAATCTAAAGTTTTTCACTGCTTTTCTTTTTGATATGTGAACACAGGCAACTTCTGAACTGACATTTGGTGACTTGTGTTTAATAAGAAACCAAATCACAATACTTGAGGCTGCATGTTGAGCTGATCAATAACCTAAACGCTCACTAAGTAAACATGAAAATTGTTCCAATCATTTTTGCCCTCCTGCTTAACTTGAATATTATTTTCAGCAGTATAACACTGCAGTGAAGAGCACTTTGTGTCAGAACTGGTTGAATTTACTCTACCACTGACAGTATTAACTCACCATTAGACAGTGATGAAAGAGAATTGCTTTTTTTGAACGCAGCTGTAGGCACTTTAACCGACTTGGAGAGTTGGATGCTTCATTTAATGATTTTCCAGCCTCTGACAAAAGGATTTTATGAGAAGCAGTATATTGCAAGTGTGCTGAGTCCAAGAGTATTTACAGACAAATCTCTGCTGCACGTCCACATTTTCTATGCTGCACAGCTGTCTAAATGTTTCTGCAAACACCGTATCACATCATTAACACAACATGTCAAAGTGTAAAGCGAGGATTGCAGCACGGTATTTAATGAGGCAGTGTTGTCTTTAATTTACCTGCAACTCTCCAGCTTTACTTTACATATTATACATTTACATCTAATTATGTTGTTACATAGCAACAACAGCTGTAATCTCTTTTTTTTTGTTGCTGCTCGCAGATTATCTTTGCATTCAAGCAGCTTTAAACAAACCATCTGATTGTACAAGTTAAAAAGAGAATTTATGCACATTGCAGGGTGGATAGCAGAATTGTGTCCTGTAACCAAAGAATGGTTCTGGGTTTTAGACTTGTTTTTGGTACTTGGGAGCTCAGAGCAGCTACCAAATACTCAACACTGGCCTCATTGTAAATATTAAGAGTTAATTCCCTCTGGAAAAGACAGCTGTAAACCACGTGAACTGCACTTAATCACTGCGAAATCTCACTGCCAAGAATCTCTACTTGCCTTATTCAAATTGCAGCACCCTGGCCACAAATATTCATGGGTTGCGAGTGCTTATAGACACACAATTAAAGTTTAGATTCACTGCCTAATTTCTTTGGCAGGCAACAGCAGGCATAGCTCCAACTCTTGGGTGTGTTTTAAAGATACACAAGCACACAGAAGCGCAGATGTTTGGAGTGGTGAATTTATGATGTGTGATTTAATTAGCTGGTTGTTAAAGAAGGCAGATAATACACGGGGGCCAGACCGAACGGAGAGCAGTGTGATACAGATCTTCACAGGGATGAAAGTCCGACTTGTCAGCATTTTATCACAGCTGAGTAGCTGGAGGTTCAAAGGTCAATTCCATTTTGTTTTCAGCCACACTCACCTTGTCATACTGACAGAGCTATCTAAAGCAACATTGACTAAATCACCCATCTGCCAACACCGCAGAAGCTCTTAAATGGCTAATGGAGCCGCCAGAGCAGCTGGGAATCCAAACCAATTGACATATTGAACATTCGCCACACAGAACAGCCAGCAATACAAACTTTGCACACTCGCTGTGGTTTTCATTTCAGCAAATGTAGTTTTAAATGTTTGCAAATGTGCTCTGCTGGTGCAATGTGATTTGTAACCCACTGTGAAATTGAAAATCTAGAAGCAGCAAAAGTAAAAAACTGTATGCATATATATATATATATATATATATATATATATATATATTTAATTTGTCATTTTTGGTTGCTTCATTCTGCAGGGGTCACCACGGCAAGTGAACTCACACAATATTTAGCAATTATTTTACACCAACTGCCCTTCCTGATGCAACCTGGGCTTGAACCTGCAGCCTTAGCCCTTGTACATATATTTACACTAAGAAATAAATGTGGTGTTTTTAAGGCTGTATACACTTTGAAGACAAAACTTTAGTTAAGGTTACATGCTGGTGTGCAAAAAAGGTGAGTCTGAGGTTGTTGAGCAGCACTCATGTGAGATAATTTAACCTTAGTGTAACATAACACAATAAAAAACGTCAAAATGGTCAAAGCAGCCGAAACAAAATCTTGTCTGATGACTCAGTAGAAGCATGTAATAGTGATATGTCTAATGCCTGTATTTCCTTGTTTTGTCTTTTTTAATGTGGTTGAGCCATTCAGTAAAATCAGATCAGTCTACCAGCAGTGCAGATGGTGCCAATGTGCACACACACCCACACACACAAACACACACACAAATTGACAATCCATCGCCAGTAACAGGACATAAAATCAGCAGATATTAGTTCCTCACCCAGTGCTGTTTCAAGGAGTGATGAGTTGTTAAGATTATTTTTGGCTTTAAAAGGTAACTACTGTACAGTCACTAAGTCTTGTTTTATTTTTGATTCAGTTGTTTTGTGACTATCACCATTAGGCAATTAGGAAGTCTTTATACAGTTCCTCTTATTTCTGTTTTCATTTGGCAAAAACTGTCATCATACAGTTCAAAATGTATATTATTTTTTAGCTCCTACTTCAGAGAAGGTTTTCTAGCTCAGTAGAAACCAATTACATTTAAGAGTAACTAACTACGGACATCTACAGAACTAACCATCTGATTCAGAAGTGATAAAATGTAAATGTTTTGAAAACAGAATTTGTGTGAACCACCATCATAATTTTTGGTTGTATTTGTAGCATAAACTGGTCAGTCTGAATAGTTGTTAGCTTAACTGCCTGGGAGAATTTCTTTCTGGTTTCCTTAACAAAGATTGTTCCAACTATCCTCTGTCCACAGCAGGTAAGATACTGACTACTCCAAGGAACCCCCATATCAAAATTATTCAAACCATTCCCTTAAGCATTCTGTGTTTGATACTGAGTTGTACAAATAATAAGGAATTGGTTTAGAGTACGCAGTCTATTACAATGGCATCTTTTTTCATTTCCTTTTGCTGTGTTTGTATTAGATGACGAGTTCTACTGAAGATCAAAGGGTCTTTTTATTCTATTATAGGGTTAGGATTTGTTGTAAAAAGTATTTGTCCTCTTGTTGTTGTACTTATATGCTTTGTTTGGAAAAAAGTAAAAATTCCTTTTTAGGTGGATTCTATTTGTACAAAAACCTTTAGTAACCTGAAGCACTCCTAGATTTCCAGTGACATAAAGTAACAAGTCATATTTTCACCACCAGAAAGTAAAAACCAATCTTGTATGTTTCTGATAAACCTCCTGTAAAGAAACAGTAAGGTTAGAGCTTTGCAAAAAATAACACACACACACACATACATATTTATATATATATATATATATACAGTCCAAAAAAACTAAGATTGGTGCATCACTAATTGTGTTTTCTGTTCATTTAGTGAACGACATATCTTTGGAAATCATGCTTCTTGTCATTTCAATATTCAGAATCAAGATCTGTTGTCTAAAATGAATAAATTATGAACACATGGTAACATAACTGGGAGGAGGGGGGACTTTGCTTCATTTCTGTAAATATTGCATCATTACTGACAACCTAACAATTCACTGAACATCTGGAAACAAGCTGAAGGAATCATGAGGCACAAAAAAAGTCACAAGAAAAGGGAACCTCACTGCAATAGGTGTTCTTTTTATATTGTATCCCACAAAATATCATCATATCAAAAAATGTTACCACATGATCAAAACCATCAAACCCCAGTCCATAATGACCTGAGGTGTTTCGACCTGTTTCCTCGGTGGAGTACAGACTCAATAAAGTTCCTCTTGTTCTCAGTCCTGCACGATATGAAAATCCAGTAGTTGTCATGGCAGCTGAACTGAGGCAGGAACGCACATTAACATGCTGGAGAGAGAAGAAAAAATGTTGTGAAATGATATAATTTAGTCGCTTTGTGTTCTTCTTGGCACAACATTCAATTTCATTAAAGAAGTAAGTAAACATAGTTGGACACACTAGAAATCAGTCAAGGTTGAATAAATCTATACTTATCCCGTTTTGTTAAATGTTTATAGTTTTGCTTCTTGTTATAAAACAGTGTGATGCTTTGATTCAACGTTTAACCATATTTAAACTGAAGCAAAATACCCCAGTTGAAGCACAGGAAAAGAGCGAGAGACGTGTGAGAAGTCTGTTCCTCTAAAGGGCCCGAGCAGAGGAGGGCCAGGCTGTGAATGCACTGAAATGACAGGCGGGGATTAGAAGGGAGGTGGTGCCATTGAACGGCGAGCTGATCCAGGGAACCGAGCTGACACTTGAACACAGCCAGCTGACAAGAGCAGCCAGCCCTGATGCAGTCCTGCAGGCTGCGTCTACCCCCACAAACTTGTTCCTGAGGTCTGCGCTGCTTCATTAGTTCTGCTTGTAGAGACACAGGATGCACTAAAAAGGCTCCACACACGATTTATCAGTTAAAGCTTAGGATTCTGATTCCGAAATAGAAAAATGTTGAGTTTTGTACATTGCTATAAAACCTCTGTGGTGACATATTTTTTTCTATTTAATTTCTTTAATTTTTTTATTAGATTTAAGCATGGGTTGCAACACCCGCCAATTGGTCAGCAGAATGCTGTGTTCTTCTGCTTTGTCATTTTTAAGTAAAAAAACATGTCAGCTTTGCAATGTTTTGTATCCTAGAACGGCAAGAGTGTCAATTAGTCATGCATCAAAATTTAGAGAAAAAAAAGATGCTTTTTAAAATAAAAGATCTGATGGAGAGTTTGAGGATGACATTTCGATTTTTATTTAAAGTTCACATGAGGTAAAAGAGAAACACAATATTGTCTTTGCATTTGTTTAAAAAAAAAACCTGTGAGACGAGACTGTGGTAAAGTACTTCCTGTTGAAACAGGATACTGAGGCGTTGCTTGCACCAAAGACACCTGTGATGTTTTTGAATTTGTTTTGATTTTGTTCAAGTTGTAAAAGTTATCTGAAGTCATGAGTCATAATCACATACTGTAGCATAAAAAATATCCAAAAATGGGTTGATGTTGCTGTGATCAAAAAACACCCCACATTTTAAAAGTACTGCAAGCTAAACTGTGGCAGCCATCTTGATTGGGTCAAATCTGTCCAGTGGTTCATGAAATATTTTGCTGGCACTAAAGACGATGTTAACTTTAACAGTTAATGACAAAGTTTTTAGCAGAATGTGTGTTGTGAGTGACTCTCACCTAATACCATACCAAATTTTAGATCCATATCTGCAAAATTGACTGTGTTACAGCCATTTTTCTTTTGACTAAAGCCAACAACAGTCTAACTGCCCAGAATACTATTTTCTTGGACTGGTGGGCCCAACCTTTTTTGCAAAAGACGCAAAAGATTTTATTTGCAAAAGACCTGAAGCACATGTCAAGCTGCAGTTTACTAAATAGAATTCAACCTGTGTAGCACAAAATTACATTTCACATTTATTAACACAAAAATAACATTCAAATTTCAGTCAGGTCTGTTTGTCTTTGCATTTATTCAGAACTAATTGCCTCGGACAACATCAGCTCTGCACTTTATTATTGTTTCCCCTCTGAGCCAGTCCATGTTTTTCAGAGGAGAGCTGCTGCAGATGATGTGATATGTTAGTGAATCACCGGTAAACAAGCTGTGTCAGATCTGAGAGGTCAAGGACTGGCTGCGCCATCTCTCTCTGAAACCTAACATTATGAGAATCCTGCAGTCTTTCTGTTGATTGTGCATGTTCACACAGGCATAATCAATTTAACTATGTGAACTTGGGAGCTCATAGTGCCCACAATATTGTGACTTGTCAATTAGCGACTCACCACAAAGATCCCAGAGGACCCTGATCTCTAAAAGTTCCTTTGAATAAAAACCCAGAGAAGTTATTTTGGATTAAAAATGACAGAACTTCCAGTTATTGCTACATGAAAAGGGCACAAATGCAGGTGTCTGTGCAGGATTCTATTGTTAAAGCAGAAATGCCTTTCACCACCTGTTCCTTTTCACTGGTTTGACACCTTGATTCAAGAGATTCCACCTAAAACAGAAATAAACCTCACATCTAAATACACACTTACAAGAGTATAAACACACTTTGCTGTGAATGTATTTGTGACTGGAAAAGGTTTTGATGTAATCAAAGAGAAGCTGGAATTTTAACCAAACACAGATTCGGTGTTCCCTGAAAACCTCATGCATACATGAATGAACAGGCATCTTTTTTTATTTTTTTGCATTTACAAATGACTGAATGTTGGATGAAAAAGATGCACTCTATCACACATTTCACTAACCCCAGCTGCACATAACGTAAAACAAGTGCAGCATGCGGGAAGAAAAGAGAGCTTCCAACGATCCATCAGTTCCCTTTGGATTGGACAGAGGAGGGGATTTATTGACTGGCACAGTAAATTCAAGGCTTACTCACTGTCAACACAACCCAAGAGGCACTCTGCTGGAAAATCTAGTTCTGTGGTGCCAGGTCGCTCCGCATAATTCCCCTGTAGGGCAGCTGTCTGTGATGAGCTGTGCTCTGTGTGGTTGTGTGGCTGCTGAAAGGCCTGTCATTACAGCTGCACCCAACAGCAAGGCAGCCAGATCCGATCCAAATAAGATCCAGTCCTGTTATAACCGTGCCTGTTATGCACATCATGATTTTTGTAACTGCACAAGTTGCACATCGTAAACAGGAAGACCTGCTGGGCAGAATCTGCAAGCAGATTTGTTTCTACAAGCATCCATATGACTGAACAAAAGCCAAGAAGGTACAGTCTTTGTAGATATTACATAAACTTCAAAAACTGCTTTGATAAGATTACATTTTGTAGTTATGTTTTTGTGTGACGACTGTTCTTCCTCTGCACGACTCTTCTTTTGACAATCCTGCTACATTTCCGTATTTTTACAGCAGCAACACCTATTGTTTAGGAGACGAACTGTAGTAGGTTTTGCACATCTGAAGCATGGGAATAAACAACTTTGCTCTCTTGACATCAGATGTGTTATAAGTGCCAGTATAATCACAGTTTTTAGTCATAGCATAGTTGTTATCATCCTATACCAGTAGGATCATGGGGTTAGAATTAAACTAATTTTCAGAACAAACAAGCATTTTGCAAACAGATTTTTTTTGTTATTTGTAGAAGTAAAATAAACTGGTCGTGAGTTCAAAACATCCTGGACGAGCCCCCAATTGATCATAGCCTTGCTCACAGACTTCCCCCTACAGAAAATCTACATGAACTTTACATGTAGAAAAATTTCATATTTTCCCGTAAAACACATTTTTTGCAGGTTTTCCATGTGAGTTTGGAACACTGTCAACACGTGGTCACATAATTTTCTTACATAGGATCACATATGAAGAACTGTAAAGGCATAACAGATAATGGGAAAACATGTAAGGGAGTTACTTAAAAGGTTTTGTTTAATAACTCTGGAACTAACAGAAAAACTAGAACAAACCATAAGGCTACATGGAAGAAAAAGAGAAAACAGTTCCCAGAGGTGGCTCTTATATACACTTTACTGATAACACTGGCCATTTCAGTCCAGTTTCATTTAACACCAACCATCTGGGAACTTGAAACAGACACACTGCGAAAAACAAGCCTAGAGAACAAATACTTTTTTCGTTTCCTGTAAAACATGGAAAAAAAAAAGATTGTGTGCTGTTAACATTTATAGGATCAGTTTGATGGTTTTCTCATAAATTTGAGCTCATGACTCAGGCTTGCCTAAACATTGCAAAATTTATATATAAATATGCATTTATCTTTTTAGCTAATAGCACTAAAAAGATAGCGCTGGGTTTTTTGCTGAACAGAAAAAAATGAAAGTCTAGTGTGACATCTCCAAACTTTTCTGGACAGCCAATACTTTGATGCAAGTGCATCATTTATCAAAATTAAAACTTTTGTTATGAGCTTCTGTTAGACGCTGCATCTGTTTACAAAACTCTAAGGGAATGACTGAAATAGATGTAGCTGCAACCTGGCGGATAGTAACAGAGATAATGTCTATACAGGGCACACAACTATTTTAGTTCAGGATTTCGATCAGGTAAATTAACATTGTCCTTTCTCTGGTCTCTCTTTATTCTTGTTCTTTGTCTGTCACACACACTCCCTTTTTGAAATCAATCAGTGAGCCCCCCACTCCACCTTCCCACGTTCCCCACTGATAGATCTATTATTAATGATAGCCCTCAGCACTAAACTAAATTTAGTGCATAAACTCCACTTGGAGAGCTCAAGAGAGGAATCAATAAGATTGCAGCCACAGCAAGAGGCTCATTTAGCTCTTTGGAAATGCAGGAAGTGGAGAGGCTGACCCTGAGTGCAAAAGNACCGGACTAAAAGAGAGTTCCAAAGAGCAGGAGGTTCTGACAGAACAAGGCAAATTTTAGTGGGTTGTTACTCTCCAATTATTACCCTGTAGTTAATCTATATATGAAATCACTGAGGGGGGGGGTGATGTTTGGTGTAATTGGGTTCAAACAAGCTCAGTCTTATTGCCCATTCAGTGTGCCACTTGTGCTGCATGAATCACATCTAAATTTTCAGACCCCATGATAGCACTCGCCTGCAGTCAGGATCATCAAGCTAATGATGAGCTGCTTTCACCATCACCACAGAGTTCAATATCTAATCGTATAGGCTCATTATAGGGGAAACAATCATATATCTATGCACAATTTCCTCAGGATGCCAGCTAATACATATAAGGTCTTTAACATCAATCCCTTAAAGCATGTCTATTAAAGCAAACACATGGGATTTAAAAAAAAACTGAGAGAAGGACTTCATTAGAGGTGATTGGAACAAGTTAAAGAGACTTCTGTAATAAATTACATACTGGACACAGAGTTTGTTTGTCTTTTATTTAATTGCACAATTCCTTTAAAACGTTTGTATTATTGGTGCCATGTTCGTTGTGAGATCAGAACAATTGATATCAGGCAGCTTGCTTTTACATGTTGAAGTGAGAATGAACCAGTGCATTGCTCATGCAGATATTTGAACAGTGATAACACTACTTTTTGAGAGCAAATATGATAGAAACAGAGGCAAACAAATAAACAAACAGTACCTAAGTCCTTTATGAGTGCAAAAGCAGAGCATCAATGAGAACTCTGCCTTCTGCAGGTAACACTGAGCAGCACTGTGTAAAAAAAACCCTTTTTACTGAAGCTTGTGAAGAGCACGTCTCTGTTAAACTGTGTTTTGATGCTGGATTAAAGTGTTCTGACAGCTACAGCAAACACTCAATCAATGCTTGACTTTAACCTGGTGTGCTCTTTTGAAACAGAAATTCCAAGTTTACTAATGCATCCGTACCTGGCTTGGATTTTTACAGAAAAAAAGAAAGTCATTCGTCCAGAGGGTATTAATACTTGTTAGTTCTGTATTAATACTGACTACAGACTTCTTTGAGGCACAGCTACAGATTTTTAAGTATGTATTAAGAGTAAATGTAGAAACACTTTTAAATCAGCACATGTATGAACAGAATGTGTAATTCTCACTCTATGAAGCCTGACGCAGGCAGAATGGGATTTCTGAGAAAGATCTTTACTTGGGTCAATACAATATCTGAGTTTCTTAGTAAAATCTGGCTTCAGCAGTTCCATGTTAATGTTGACTGCTGGCTTAGACAGGGTCGTTTTTTAAAGTTGCTCATACCAAACAGAACCAGACGGGATGTTACAATGTAGCTGGGATCATATCAGATTGTCTCATCTAGATGAGCAGCAAGACAAATATTTAAAATGATTTTGCAAAGATTTGCTCTCTCTTTAACAAGCTACATTGTCATTTTGGATGATTTATTCAGCTGTAGAGTGATTTCTTGTTGCTTTATTTTTGTAACTGACCAAAAAGGGCAGAAATTCATGCACCTAAAATCCCAAAAAGAACATCCAGAAGCTGCTGGCTACAGCTTGATCTGTCATTAATTATACACTGCATTCTTTATGCAAGGACTGTGTTTTAAATGCTCACTTAACATCACTTCTTTGTTCGTTAAACAAAAGTTCTTCATTAGGTTTTCTTCATCGTAGTTGCTAATTAAAATAAATTGGAACAGATGAAAGGCAGAGTGCCCTCAAAGGCTCACACACCTGTAAGGAAGAAGACAGTGTAAGATGAAGTACGTGCATTTACACAGTCTGTGAGTGGGCGTCCCTTAAAGCAGGCCTCATTTGATGTGCAGATAAACTGGATAAGGTGTTGCAGACTTCAGAAAGCTGATGCTGTTGATGAACCAAGCCATGGCTAATTTGAGTTTATATTGATTGTCCTTTTTTTTGTACAGGTTTGGAATACACTCCTATCCACACAATCTGTACAAGCTCATTTTGACAACAAAAATCAAGGACTGACACTTGAATTTTGCATTAAATATAAAATGCAGTGCACATGTTAACATGACACCACTCTGCTATCTGAGTAAAATATAAGCAGTCATACAAAAGAAACATAAAGGCTACATTTATGCCTACAGTTGCTTTCCACTTTCTTTGGTTTGAGAGTCTGATTTCTCTCTCTTGTTCTCTCTGTCTCTCTCTCTTTATATATACATATAAAACCTGAGACAATGTATGTATATATATGTATATATATACCTACCAATCCATTAGGTGGTTAGAACAGTGAAATTAGCTACTAATTAACTATCAAAATACAGAGTAAAGACATTCTTGGCTTGACTAAAGATTCCCTAAAATTTTTTGGTCTTTTTTTACTACCACTGACAATATCCTTTTAGGCCGCTCTTCCCTCTGGACTACACTTGCTTTTAAAAACTGACATTTTTTGCTGCACTTGCAGCATCCACACGCAAACAGAGAAAAATGCCATTTATGAAAATGCTTTCCAAAGATGCTTTTAAACTTTGTTTTTGTTGTATCCTCGTGGATCTGAGAGATGTTTTTCAGAAATTATGTCATAGCAGCCTATTTTGTCTTTTTAAAAAACAAAACAACAATGAAGCCGATTTACTGTGTTTTAGCATTTACCTTGCTTCATATCAGTCTTGTCATTGTTAATCTTTAATCCTGTGCTGAAAACAGTATCAAAGGGGGGCAAAAGGTAATATTAATTTAGGAAAATCTATAACCAAGCGAAGAATGTTTTCACTGTATTTTGATGTGTTGTTATTACAACACGTCACTCATCTCTGGCCATCACCAGAGTGTGAAACATGACTGGCTTTGCAGAAAGTCAGTCCTGGAAAACCTGGGACAAACAGTGAGAAAGAGATGTTGAATGACAGAGGATAGTGTGTATAAAACAACTGAAGATGGAAGAGGCAAAGGGGTGGTGGTGAGAAGACGAAAGGAATAGATCCATTTACCCGACAGTGTTTAAAAAAGATGCAACACAAGCGCTGATAGTGACTGAAGTATCAAAGCCAGCAGTCTGCTGGGTGGGCTGAGACGTAGCTGCTGCTGCTGTTTGATCCATCACACAGCTGCTTGTTTTCTTCCTAAAAGCTTTGGAGAAGCCTCTGGGTGCTGGAAAGAAGTGAAGCGAGGTGGAGAAGATTTCTAATCTCTTTCTGCCTCTCCCTTTCTCTCTGTCAGGTTCCCTTCTTCTCAGCCTCTCATCTTGTACAGTGTTTGAGAACTCCTTTAGGCACCGCAGGATGAGAACTTGTGTATTGCTGGGACAAGTGTGCGTGCGAGCATTTGCTCGGCGAATGTATACCCATTTCTGCTTATGCTTGGATTAAAGTTAGTTTGTTGTCTCGCTTGATGCTTCGCAAACATGAAGATGCTTATTTTTTTTAGCAGATATAGAAAAAGAAAAAAGAGGAATAAAATGATTTGAATATTATCTCAGTAGCTGAGTTGAGGACCATCTCAGGAGAGGGATCAGTGAGCAGAGCCTGCAGCAGAACAGCCCAAAACTGTCAGAGATGTTGCCACCTGGAAAAACCACCAAATACAAGCCTCACCAGAAACAATATTGTCCTCTGTTTGTTTGACTGTACTTGGTGACTGACTTTGCAGAGACACTGTGCAGCTTTAGTACAAACTTCTTTCAAAAAAACATGCACTAAAAGCTGGATCAGCATGAAATGTTGAGACTTAAGATGCTCTTAACTTTCAGACTTTAAAAAATCCATCATGTATTCCACACCAGTGCAGATTTTTTTCGTGCATTTTGTAGAATTTTCCGTCATTTATTTCATGACTTTGAGCAAAGTCTGTAGAACACTGAGACAAAATTTTGTAAAAGAGTGAACACACTAATACACACATACACACTACAGGGATAATCACTTGAGCTGGTGAAGTCTTGCAAGAGTTTTGGGCATAAAAGCACTCCCTGGGGAGTCCAAGCAAAGAGAATCGCATCGAGCAGCAGCAGCAGAGAGTAACTTGATTTCCCGCTATTCCTCACCTTATCATTTCCTTCCACCGGAGATCTCAGAGAGATTAACCACAGATCAGCTGGGAGACAGCTCTGCAGAGACATCAACTATCAAAAAGAGCAACAAAAAAAAAAGGAACACTGTAGAACGCACACACTAGATCTGTCAATCTCGTTACAGTGCAACGTTTTACTGGGAAAAGTTGCATCTTGGTATTCACGTGGATGTGGATGAAGTTCTGATTTACTGTAGAATCTGTCATCCACTCGCTCAGTTCAAGAGGAGGTTCACTGACACTTCACAGGGTTGCCCACCGGTCAGTCGATACATATTTAACAAGCTGTCTGCACCAACCCTGTGCTGAGGCTCCTCAAAACTTGGGTGGAAGATGGATTTTGTGTGCTGTAAGTGAAAAGTTAAACAAGCAGGGGAAATGGATGAAAGCTTTTCTTTCATCCTGTCTGTTCCAGTCGTAGGCTTTATAACTGAGTGACTTTTACTGCCTCTGTCCAGCGCTGTAAATTGAGCACTTTTTACAAATGGGATTCAATCATCTGAATAGAAGTGGCCTTTACTCTTAAATGAGAGTAAAATGAAATCTGCTTATCTTCTGCAGTCTTTATCCTCTGGATGTTATGAGGGATTAAGCACTGGCATTGAACTAATGATTTTTAATGGAAGCACACATTGTATTGCAGAAGAAAATCCCTCAGTGTTATGCTATCAAGCAAGAGGATAAACACTTCTTTTTTTCATATTTGCCCAAATGCGCCTGTATCAATTTACAACAGAAAGCTGCTTAGCATAAATCGGACGGTGGAAACTCCCCCCATCTGTAACGATGGAAATCTACTGTCACACATAACCAGAGATATTACATTCCGCACTTAAATAATTCATCCGCTGCTTGCTGAATAACTTATGATCTAAGTCATAAATTATATTTAAGCAAGTCATTACAAGAGATGAAGTCAAAAAGTGACTGTAGGTTTTGTATGAAAGTTGTATGCTGAGCTACATGTCCTCATTTATAAACCAAGTTGTATCTATATCTTCACTCTTAGTGAATCACATTTTATTCTAATCTACTTAAGATACATGTTAATAATATTTTTATGCACATACATCTAGGCTAGATAGTGGAATGATGTGTACAACTGCAGAACTCTAGCTCCTAGTAAATCCCAACACCCCTAGCCATACCAGATTCTCCCTGTGTTGTTGCTTTATTACCTAGAACTTAAGTATTAAAACAGATTTTCAGTTAAATCATGGCTAATGGAGCTACACCAAATACTCCAGATTAATGAAGGTAAATAGGGTGAAAAAAATTTTGTTTAAAAAAATTCTCAAAAATATATAAAACTAAAAAGTGGTGTGTAACTAGTCACTTAAAATCAGTACTTATAGCGTCACCATTTGCAGCAGTTACAGAGGCAAATCTCTTCAGGTATGTCTCCGTGAGCTTGGTACTACCTAGCCACTGGAATTTTTGTCCATTTTAGTCTATAAAACCGTTCCTTAGCCATGTTTAAATGTCAACAGAGGATTTCAGTTGGATTTTGATCTGGATTTTGCCTGTACCACTCCATTCCATGTTTGTCCTCAAACTACTGGAGTGTTGCTTCAGCAGTGGGCTTAGTGCCATCGTTCTGCAGGACGGTGAACCTCCATCCCAGTCTCAAATCTCTGAAACACTCCCAACAGTTTTCCAGTCCCTTCCAAAAAAAGAACACCTTCATATCATGATGCTGCCACCACTGTGCACTGAAGCACTGTGATGTTCTGAGTATAATAGGAAATATAACATACGCCAGATTGGCCTTGTGATTGATGGTTAAATTGTAGTCTTATCTCATCAGAAAATATTTTTCTGGTAAATATTTTTACAACCTACAATCTATGAATACAAATCCACATATGTTTATTTAAAAGTTCTCAAAATGCTTTAAATACTCAGCAATCACTCATTTAAGTACACGTGTACTTGTGTTTGTTTCACATCATATTTAACTGAACCAGGCATGTAATTGTGAAAACAATAAAACTGCCTGAATTATTAACAAGCATGCAAAACGTGCACCTGTTTCTCACAGTCACAAAGCAGAACCCGAAAGATCATCGAATAACAAAACTCACGCTATCAGTGTGAGGTAACTTGTTAGAGGTGACTAAAAATAAATACCTGGCATCAAGCTGACCCATAATGATGCAGAACAACAAAGAAAATGAGAAGCCTTCCTGCAAGAGAGAGCGAGAGCATCAAAAGCATCATGTTCTCTCATTTGCCTGAAGTAGATGCATGCATGAAAAACTCCAAGTCTCTTTACATGCAAATCCAGTCTGGTTGTGCGAGTGTGTTTTATCTCGGGGGCTGCTGTTTGTTAATCAAGAGCTTTGTGAAGGCCAGGGGACCGTTATGAGAAGACGAGTATAATACAGCTCATCTTTCTCTCTGTGTCTTTCTCTGTGTGAACACACGCTCATTTTACAGCCTTTTAACTTTCAATCTGACAGTCGATGATTTTCCATTCTTCCCTCTTGTTTGTTATTCTGCAAGCCTCTTGGCTGCTGTTAGAGTGTATGAGCTGTATTAACACTTGCGATAATGCATATCAGTGCTGCTCAAAGGACAGGAAATTGTGACATTTATTTTTCATTTATTATATGCGTTACAAAAATCTGTAAAACTCCAGAGCAGTTGTTGCATGATAATCACAACTCCGTCAGTTTGTTACGTGATTTCTGGAGAAACCAATCTAGGCAAAAAATTCATTAACATCGACAGGTTACATTTTATTTGTTTTATGTTCTTTGATTGAGTGTTTATGAGGGAACAGCAAGCTGTACAGTAAATTCTTTGCATGGTTTGAAGCTCTTAAATCTCCTACTGATGTGTTTATATAAAGCAAACAGAGTGTTTCACTTCCAGCAGGCACTAATGATCATCTGTTGGGAAAATAATTTAGCTAGATCAGCTTTCTGGTACAGTTCACTCAAACATAAAATTTGCCACTTAGAATCATGGTAGGATGTTTTTGGTTGTTGTTTTTTTCTTAATCAAAATGTGACTTTTGCCCAAGCTTTTCCAAATTGATTTCTATCCTTTTCTATCCATCCATCTTCTTTTTCTTATTTGAGCTCAGGTCACAGAGGCAACAGGTTCAGGAGGGAAACGCAGACATCCCTCTCCCCAGAGACACTTTGCAGCTTCTCCTGGAGATCCCAATGAATTCTGAAGCCTGAAAAGATGAAGCTCATTTCAGTTATTTGTATCTGGGATTGTGTTCTTTCATGATCTCACAACCATAGATGAGAGTTGGAACACAGATTAACACGTAAATGGAGAGGTTTGCCTTTTGGCTCAGCTCCTTGTGCACCATGACAGACTGGAGCAACACACTTATAGAATAGAATAGAATAGAATAGAATAGAATAGAATAGAATAGAATAGAATAGAATAGAATAGAATAGAATAGAATAGAATGATACTTTTATTACTTAATTCATTTCCTCTGGATGACATTAATTTTGCCTTCAGTTCTAATGGAAAGAACTTTAGTGTTATGTTTGATCAGGATATGTCATTTAAACCCCACAGTGAAAATATTGAAGGACCATTTTCCTTCACCTGTGTAATATCACTAAAATTTGAACAATCTTGTCTCAAAATGATGCACAAAAACATTTATGGACATCTAGGTTAGACTGTTGTAATTCTTTATTTTCTTGGTGTCCAAAAAAACTCTTTAAAAAGTCTTTAGCTGATCTGTCTGTCCATCTCCTGCTCCATCCTGCTTTCACTCGTGAACAAGACAACAAGATACTTGAACTCCTTTGCTATTGCACAGATTCATTCCTAACTCAAAGGGAGCATTTTATCTTTTTCCAGTTGAGAACAACGGCCTCAGACTTGGAAAAGCTGACTCTCATCCCAGCTACTTCATACTTGGTTGGCTACAGTGCACGCTGGCTGTCATATCTTGAAAATGCCAACTGAACTACATCATCTGCAAAAGCAGAGACAAGATCCTGAGGTTCCCAAACCAGACACTCTCCTTTCCGTGACTACACCCTGAAATCCTGTCCATAAACATCAACAGGATCAGAGACGGGGGGCAGCCAGGTGGCAGGTGAGAGGGAGGGGAGTGTTTCCTGATTTTCTGTGCCTGTGACAATTTTTCTTTCAGCTAAAAACCATTGTCCTAATTAGTTGTAACATTTACTGATCTCAAGGTACTAAATCATTCCTTTTTTCCTGCCGTGACTGTTCTGATTTCAAACATTATTTCTACTGAGCTGCTCTAAAACCATGTTATTGGTTCAAATCACAACTGAGTTGTCAGAAATAGGATGGAGCTTTTAGTCTTTTAGTTTTTTTGTGTATGTGAGTGTGTGTTGTTTCATTGGTTCCTTGTAGAGTTTTAACAACCTACAATATCTAAAATATTACCCACTGCAGAATGTTGCCAATAGTTATATTTTTGCATTTTTTTAAACACTGGTCAAACAAAAAACACAAACATTTATTAAAATCTGACTTCTCACTGCAGCCATTAAGTGTTTAATCAGCATGTAATACTGCTTGAAATAACTCAGCAGTATTTGTGCATATTGATCAGTTCTGGTTTCAGGCATCATTGATGCAAGCACATTCAGGTATATGCTGTAACTTCCAATGAGATGCTTTTTAAAGTAGTTAACAGACACAACCCCTACAGTTTTTGAGCTTTCAGACTATGTTGAGTGTAACATACTTATTCATGTGATGGAAATGGAATTTAACTAACTTCTCTCAGTAGGTGTATCTGATTTTGGTGTAAAAACAATATTCAAAATTCCCTTGTTCTGTATTTACCATTGACTGTTTAAGTCTTCCTTCAACTCCAAAACTCGAATAATCATGACTTTCAGGCATTTTATCTCCAACCCCCTCTGTTGTGATGCTCTGCCTCTCTCTGTTCGGTATCTCACTTTGTATCACTTCATTATTTATCATACCATGTTGTATGAAGTCATTGCAGCTTTTAATCATGTGTACTTCAGTCCACGAAGAAAAATGTGAGCTCGTCTCCTCATCTCCCTCATTACACAGAACACACACAATCCTGACTGCTGCCTGTTCATGCTGCCTTCTATGTTTACTCTTTCTGTTAACATTGTGCTCATTATTGCATGTAGCTGCAGATCTGTGTTCAAAACAAGCTGGAAGAAGCCCCCCTCTCTCTCTCTCTCTCTTTGTGGCTCTCGCTCACTTACAAACACATCTTTAAAATGAGGTCCCGGGTGGGGAAACTCTCTCGTGTGACATTTTGTCTGCTGAGGAAACATCTTCTGTTGCTAATGTGGCACCGTGTGACCCGGCCCTTGATGTTGAGAAATGTGCTACCTGTGAACAGTTAGGAGCTACATTACTTAACACTCATTACTTCCCTGTAAATCTGAAAAGCCCAGAGTGAGATCCAAGCAGTAGTTCAAAGGAGGGAGAAGATATTTTGTGTACTAAGGAAGGGAAGACTATCTGGGGACTGGAAATGATCATTGCAGGGTGCAGGACTTTGGTTGATTGAGTGCTAACTGCAACGGGAGCATTGTTTGTCCGTGTCTCACAAAATTCCACAAATAAAAGATGCTTCACCTCTCACCCTGTCAGTCTCTGCCATAGCTGAGTTATTTATTAGGTGATGTACTGTCAGACATTCGGAGAAAAGCTGCAGTAGTTACAGTGTCTGGGCTCTCCTTGTGGTACTGCTGATCCAAAGGTCATCATCCATCTAATTACTGGCACACCATGTCGTACTAATTATGCAAATGTTTAATTACTTTGTAAGTTATTATTTTACACAGCTCAGTATATTTTGCTTGAAGAGTCATGTTAACCCTATGGGACTTGCGCTTAAAATTCAGTCAGATTTGTTTAACGGAGATTTCAGTGTTTCACCATTCGGTGCATCCTTAGGGGTTTTAGGAGGATGTGAAACTAGATAATACTGTTGGAAATGACAACAATTACATCTTTTTCAATAATTAGCACTGGTCACATCAGTGAGCTCTTCAAAACCAACCGTGTGTTTGAAACATTAGTAAGTACAACTTGGCACTGAGGGATTTTAAAAACTGAATGAGAGAAGATGTTTTACTGAATGCACCGCTTGGATAAAATAGTTTGCTGCGCATTCTTTAAGATATAAAATGATGAAATGAAATAGGTTCTACAAGTTGTGATTGTAGTTGTCTCAGTGGTTAACTGAAAGGAGATCCTAAATTTATCATTCCACCGGCTGATGGGGATTGATGCAGTGATGTAGGGAAACATTGATTGGCTTTTGGCTCCTTTATGAAAAGCTCTGCTGTTGCAACATCTGCTGAAGTGATTGGGAGCGGCTTTGTTGCTTTAACATTAGAAAAGGCACAATAGACATCAAAGATCAATAAAAACCATTACGGCGTCTTTCTCCAAATGTTGAGCAATGCCTGGAATTACGACAACGAGGCGGCTGTAGGAATTCTGGAGTGAAGGATCTTTTAGGAGAGAGAAAAGAAAAAAAAAACTCTTTTTAATGGTGACATTTAACATGACATTTATCCACATCACTTTCTTTACTCGATTTTATTTCTTTAAAATGACTGTTCGCATTGCTAATTCCACCTTGAATTATGCCTGTAATAAAAGCTCTAGGGCCTGTTCAAGGGTTGCCAATAAATTCGGCTCTTTCACCCACACAGCTCAGGGACCAGCAGGAGCCAGTCCTTTTTGTTTGATTAAACCTTGCTCCACAGTGGTATGAAATATCCAAAGGCTCTTGAATCCACAACATGCTTTGTTATATTATTGACACCTTGCTGCCTTTTCCTTCAGTTTCTGCTCAAATCTTCTGTTGTTCTCTCACTTATTTAGGCCACTGACATCCATCTGACTTCCACTGATGAGATGGAGGAATTTATTATTGCTTGAGGGCTTTGAATATGTTCATCTTAAACATGCACTTCTACTCAAGCTAAGGTTGCTTCTCTTTTCAAATGAAATAAAGACTCGTTTTTAAAGCAAAATCTCTGAAACTAACTTAGTGGTAATTTTAAATAATGGCTGCTTAGATAACGTAAAGGCAAAGATATTAGAAGAGATGAAGGGGGTGGGGGAGGGGAATAATAAAATGACAGGAAGAGAGAGTAGGACAAAATAAGAGGGGAAGAGATGAATGGGGAAGGTAATGATGGCAGGAGAGATGTGTAAGTTTTGTCTCTGGAGGGAGTTGGTAAATTTTTCATACGGTGGTTTGCACGACCCGGCCCCAGCAATCCTATAGCTGGTCACGGCTTCCCTAGAGAGAGCTTGTTGCTTGAAGGCCCCAGGCAGGTTTCTCGTAGAGTCTGCCTGTAAATTGCCACCAAACCAGTGAATTACTATGTGATGTGTCACAGAGGCAGCCCAAAGCCCTATAGGCATAAAAAACACACACTTGTGTTTTCCCTCACAGTAATTTCTCAGTGACAGTCAGGGCAGCAAACGAAAATGTCTCAGTTAAAATGCAACTGCTGAATATTCAAAACAGCTGTGTGTCATGTTTAAATAGAGGTGAAGGTTTATTTGCAGTTTAACAACCAAACAACAATAAGTCGTTTTGAGTCCTTTCTGTTGGGATGTACACGTGTGCAATCTGTCTTTAAGGTAGTACAAATGACTTGTTCTCATTCCTACTGGCGTTGCAACATGCTAACATATAATTAACATACTGACTAAAAAAGTATGGTTAGATTTTTATGATGTGATGGTAAACAATACATTTTACAAGGTTAAGAACTTGATCCAATGGTGAGGCAGCATGATTTTGGGTAACACTTCAGTCTCATAGGAGGGAGCATCTAAGTTAAACCTCAGCTAGAGTCAGTCTGATTGTAGACTTTGTTTATCCTCCCAATGCCAAAATGCATTCTCTAAAGACATACATATTAGGTTTATTTGCTATTGGTTTGAGTTGGAGTGTAAGCATGTTGCCTCACTCTCTGTTGGCCCAGTGATAGCCTGGCAACATGTTCAGGGTGGACCCTGCCTCTAGCCCAGAGTCAAATGGGATACGCTCCAGCCCCACATAACCCTAAGCAGGATAAAGCAGTTTTAGAGGATGGTTGGACTTGATTATGGCTCTGGATGAAAAGCTATGGGATCACAAAGAGAGTATGCACCAGATTTCATGGCAATTTGATGATTTGCTGTTAAAATATGTCACTCATGCAAACATCAGGAACCGTTCTCATGGTGGTGATGTCATGCCAAAAATGATTATTAAATTATATATATATATATATATATATATATATATGCACAAAATGTAGTTTTATTTAACCCAATAAATGCTAAGACATGATATTTTTCATAGTCTACGTTATCTGATCTGGTTGTGGTCCCAGAGGAAGTTAAAGATTGTTAACAGAAGGTACTCTGCATGCACAAAGAGAACTATATCAGATTTTATAACAATTGATCTAACAGTCAATAGGACACTTTACTAAAAATTTAAGGCCTTGCATTCCTATGACTTTACAGGAATACATATCGCTCACCACATTTCATGCCAGAGTTTTAGACTAAGATTATTTTGTATTGAGGAATGAAGAAGTAGTACCTGTTTTGGTCAATGATGTGCTTAGTCAATGAGTATGTGTTGTGAATAATTCTCAGATACAGCCACAATAAATTTTAGCTCAATATCTGTAAAATTGGCTGAATTATATACATTTTCGTGTTGGCTACGGTCAAATTGCTGTGGCAGCATCTTTAATTGGGTTATATCCAAAAGGTAATCAGATGTAGAGCTAGATCAAATGATTGCTTTCTGGAAGTTTTATTAAAACCAGTCCTGAAGTTAATTAGCTATGTTGCGAAAAGACAAACAAGGTTGGCTTCGAGAGTTAATGCTAAAGTTTTAAGCAAAGCTCTTTCACAATGAGAAGTACTTGGAATGTGACCTGCTGATTGTCAGTAAAAAATTACAAATATCTATGTTTTTTAGTTAAATGTTAAACCAATGACTACAAGTCAATAAAGTTTGTCTTTATAATTTGATTACAGTAGCTGCAGTTCAAAACTTGGTTAGCAAAAATTAACAATGAACCCCAAATATGTGAGGCCAACACTTAATAAATTCAAAATGTGTGCAAGCTGGATGTAAGACTCCCTCTACTCCTTCAGTGATCTTTATAGGGCAGGAAGCAATACCAGAAATACTAAAAACTTTTCACTTAGAGGTTCAGGTGTAGCTACTTTCTGCTCTGGCAAGAATCCTCTGTGAAAATGCAAAGTAAAAGTCCTTTCATGCAAATAGTTTGTGCTGCAGAGTAAATTATCTACAGTACAGTACAGTGTGCTGTAGGTGATCAAACCATAGACTGTACAAAGTAAAGTATGCATGAGGATGTTTTAGGAAAGCCATCAAACTGTATGCCTGAGTGTGCTCAAATATAACTGGGTTAGGCTTACAGCTGTGGCTATGACTGTCCAATGCCCTCATGCACTGTTTATATAAGTAGAGGAAGACAGCCTGGAGAACGGTCAGTACCCAGGTGATAGCTTGTCAATTTTTAAAACCAATGGACGGTGTCATTTTCATGTTATTTTAACCGCTGTAACCAACGTTGAATAAACCCCTCTCTGTTTGAGCAGCTTTGCAAGAACTAATTCAGTAAGGAGATTAAAAAAAAAAGAACAGGTATGGAGAGAGCGCCATGAAGCAGAGGAAAGAGATTACCTCTGTTTCTTCCATGCTACTATTTGCTATGAGCCTAATCCATAGCTATAGACTCTGAGCTCCCACATCGCAGTCACTCAAACACTAGTCTCTTTGAAACGCTTAGCCCCGGCCACGCTGGAAGCCGAGCTGAAGGAGGCTGTCATGCTTTTATGATGTATAAGTGGCAGAATTGTTTGTCTTTTGCGTCTGTGGCCTCGATAAGGATTCATTTATTGTCGCCGAGGTCAAGACGTTACTCGCTTAAGGTTATTTTCCGCCGAGATACGGTAGCTCTAAGAGTGTGTGTGCGGCCTAGATTTGGGATTGAGAGGTGAAGGATCTGAAGTGAACAAGAAAAAAAAAAAAACCTCTCCATACATACAGACCATATCCTTTGTAAATGCTTTAGCTCCACAAAAATCAATACCCCCAGATTTCACACTAGAACAGAAGACAGCTGTAAGATGCTCAAATCCCTGCTCTGTTGTAAAGAAAATACATTCTGTTGGTGTTACAAAAAGTTGTGCACATATCAGCCAAGCACTGTAGGACAAGATCTGGAAACAGTCTCTAGAATATTTTTATATTGTGTCAGACTTGTATAGAAAACGAGTACTTTTATGATGATCAGGCCTCAAACTGAAATATAAAATATAATGCTTTACAAAAGAAATTGCTTCTTTTTCCATTTATTTTTTTGTTTTCTGTTATACAGCTTGCCATTTATTCAGAGCAAGTCAAGCAAGAAAGATGGTTTCAAAAAAAACTTCAGTGTGGAAGTATTGACTTCTCAAAGTCAATACCTCTTGCAGCAACTCAGCTACTTGTTCATGTCTCTTAAAGTTTAGACCACTGGGTTTTCTTTTGCGGTCTTTTGACATCCATCTCCTTCAAGCAGTGTTTTTATATATATATATTTAACAGTTAAAGTCATGACACAGACTCTAACTCTGTGCTCGTATGGGCAGACAGTCTGCTGTGGAGTCTCATCTGTCATTCAGAGTTACTTTCACCCCCCCCCCCTTGTTACCTGTCTGAGTCATTTGGTTAGACTTCTGCAGAGCGTACCTCTTGAACAGGTCCATATTGCAGTGAAAATGAAGATGCCTCTTACTGCACACAATAAGTATGTTGCACAAAGGCTTTGCAGCCCCCTTTGTTATGCTCAGCAACTTGTGCAAGATTCTTTTATCGACAATCAGATCCAAGAGTCCCCACCACGGAGCCAGCCTTCTGTATCAGTGTGTTCTGCCTTTTGGTCAGATTCTGTTCCTCCAACAGATGGCTGCAACAAAAACTTCACTCTCCACCAGAGACTTTTTGTACTGTAGATACATCTTCTATCAGTCTGTGGTGTTGAGAAAGTAGAGGGTCCTAAGCTTCTTCAAGAAGTCTGCACCTTATTGTTTAATGGAAAGCTGTAGTGCCATGTTCTTCAGCTCTTCTGAGAATTAATTTAACACTGCTTAGTAAAACATTTCCTTTTTGGATATTTGTTCATAACCAAACCCTAATATAAATTTCATCAAAAAAGTCACTCCTGTCTTGTTTGAAGAGCTCCCTCGTCTTTAATGTACGACTTGCTTGATGGTGCTGCAGAGGTTAGCTCTCCACTAACCTTTGACCTATTTGAATGTGGTTGAACTGTAGCAAATTTGAAAAACCACATTCAGTGTGAAAGCAACCATGATGCCAAAACAGTTTTTCTTGTTGTTTTTCATGCCCACTCCTGCACCCTTACCATGCTCTACATGTCAGTGGCACTTTCTGACAAAAAAAAACTAGGTACCGCATCCTGGGCCCCACTCTGGCATAACTCTCCCAGACCACATCTAAATGCAGCTGTGCACTAGATTACGCTACGCTAGAACAATTCTACTAGGTCAGGTATCAAAGGCAGGTTATGCCCATAATCTTGTCACGGTCACAGTTGTAGCCTAGGCATGAGGCCAACCTGACCGGTCCTGCTTCAAATTCTCAAGAACCCATTCCACACCAGTGTGTGCAGGTATCATGACTACCTTGCCATTATACTATGCCTTACACTGACCTACCTGCTTCAGAAGTTCCGTGCATTCTGAAAACTCCCCACAACCTACCACACATAACGGGGAGCCCAGTGCATTCTTAATACACACCTAAAGACCTCGCCAAGACTCTGCAACCACCATCCAAGTTCTGGTTGAGTTTTTAGCAAGTCTTCATCCAGTGTGAAGGCGCAGGATTTGGACACTGGGCGCTTTCACAACAGGTGCATTAAGATCATGTGACACACAGGTTTTATGTAGGTCCCTTCCATAGAATCGAAGAAATTCAAATCTATTTAAATGAAATGCTGTAATGCATTGCAATAGAATTTTAAAAAGTAAAAACTGGGTGAAAGCCTTTAGAGGAGGCTCTAAACGTGACTGTGTGGTTTTGCTGTAAACCGCTCAAGGCGTCAAATGATTGAATTAGATTACTGTAGCTTGATTGTGTTCGAAAAGGTGTAGCAACTTTGCGCACAGATAAGCAAAGCATCATGCAAAAACTAGCCAGGCATTTGCAAAAGAGGCACTACTTCTTTGACTTTTATTAGGAATGAAGTTGCATTGATCATTAAGTTCCTTCTGAAAGTCTGAATAAAGTGGAACCTGTAAATGTTTCTCTCCGACAAATCTATAATGTATAAGAAGAAATGTATTTTCACTTATTATGCCCTACATTTTGGTCAAGTTCAGTGACTTTAGTATTTAATCTAAGGTTGCCGTTGCCACGCTTTTAGATAAAACTTCCCAAACTGATATAACTTACAACTATATAAGCTTTGCACAAGTGTTCATTACAGTGAAAGTGAAGTAATAAGCACAGTAGGGCAGTGAAACCTAAAGTGGAAATAACCGTTACACAATGCAGTCATTATATAATGTCATTACCCTAATTCCTGATTGAATGCAGATGCATTAGGTCCCGCTTTCCTTTGCACATGCAGGATTCCCTGGAAATCCCAGTGGAACCCCAGGCTTCAGAACTATGCATGAATTCAGGCTTTAATAAAAAAAAAATTATAATAACTGCTGAATGCAGCATGACAACACCCTCGATTTCAAATATTTACTGTGCGTTCATGAAATATTGACCTTTGCGTGACAATAAAATGTAGCTTTACACACTTTGTGTTCTCTGATGGGGAATTTAGGGAGTATAGTGGTTGATGATCGGAGCCAGCAGGATGGAGCAGCTGTCAGAATCTGACTGATGTATCTGTGTGGGTGTGTGTGTGTGTGTGTGAGTGTGTGTGCCCTGCATTTTCCACAAGTGACAGCCTGTTATTGGGAAACACATGATGTGGTATAGCTATGGGCTCTGACAGACAGACACTAAAATAGTGGAATGTGTGACAAAATATACCCCAACAGTATGAAAGGATGATTTTCCCCCTTTTTCTTTTTTCTTTTCTTTTCTTTTTTTTTTCTTTACACCAGCTTCCTTCCTTTGGTAAATTGTAGGCCAGAGGTGGCGGAAATACGTCAGTTATGTGGGTTCTCTGAAGCTTGAGTGCGTCTCTTAATTTCGGATGAAGGGAATGAGGATGAGGAGGAGGAGGGGGGAAGAGAGAAGATTTTAATCACTCCTGTCGCTTTAAGGGCACTTATCAAAGCCTTATTATGCGAATTGAAAATACCATGAGCCACTGAGCGACTGAGCAGCCAGGGGACGGACTGGAGTGGATTTTATAGGAAACTCTACATTATCTGAGCTGGAAAAGAGCGCCTCGTCGCCCCGTGGAGTTGGATTTCACACTGGATGCTTGGCTTATTCGGACGGTTCGGGTCATTTCGGAAATATTGCGCATTAAAGTAGCTCTAGGACTTCCTTTTTTTAGCCCTGAAGCGAGGAGAGGAATAGGAGTTAAAACTCAACGCGGGGTTCTTCACTCATCCCGACAGCCTTACATCGAGCTTCGGTTTCGGACGGATAGTAGACCCGGAGCTGTGTTTTCGTGTGTGTGTGTGTGTGTGTGTGTGTGTGTGTGTGTGTGTGGATCTGACAGCCTTGGATCATGGCTTGTTGGGGTGGCGGAAAAGAACAACGGCCAGCAGCGACATGATTTCCCTGCGCTGTTTGTTTGCGTACCTATGCTGCTGCGAGGTGTAGGCTTTTCCCCATCGCCGCTCGCGTTCCCGTGCACCAAAAGTTGCGAGGCGAGCGTAAATGTGTGGATTTCCCCACAGTTTGGCCGTTCCGCACCTGCTTTAACGGACACCGCGTCGACACGGTGCGGATTCGTGACGGAACCGCGCGTGGACTCGCGCCGTGCCGCGCCGCGCCGCGCCGCTCCCCGCCGCCTCTCCGGGATACTTGAACATTTCGCTCATCGCACCGAAGATCGGGGAGGTTTATACTCAAGGTCACTGAGTGTTTAAAGGCTATATTTGTTCGCGCGCACGCGCACGCCGCTGCCCTTCGCGTTCTAGCGCAGCCTGCACGCCACAGTCCAGTGTGTGTTAGTTGTTATTACACGGTGCGGGGAGCGTGTAGGCGTGCACGTCCTGTGGAGTTACATTTTTTATTTTATTATTTTTTTCCCCCTCCCACCCCTTTTCCTTGAATTGACACTGCATGTTTTCCAACAACATGGATGGCAAACTGAAGCAGCAGGGTCGGAGGTGCCGGTCCAAGCGGGAGAGAGTGCGGAGGCTGCGGGAGCCGGGGAGCAGAGAAGCCCGCAGCCCCGACCCCAACTCCTCCTGCTCCGACAGGGAGGGACACGGTCCCGGGAGAGACGCCGCCTCCCTGGCCGCTAAAAAGGCGCCGCGCCCCGCCGCAGCCACCACCAGAGCCCCCCGTCCCCCTCGGAGGAAGAGACGGGAGTCCAGCTCGCAGGAGGAGGATATCATTGATGGATTTGCTATTGCCAGTTTCACCAGCCTGGACCGCCTGGAGGTAAGACCTGGATCCTTATTAGTCTCTATTTTTGTGCTCCATGAGGCTAGCAACGTGAGGACTGGTCTAATTTGCCACCAGTTCTGTTAAAAGGATGCCAATTAGACTCCACAGTCCTCTGGTTATAAAGAAGAGTTGGAGCAGTGACTGACACCTGTGCAGCCCAGTCACTGTGTGTTATCATCCTGCTGCTTTTCCTGGCTTGTGTTGTCATATGAGTGCTTAGAAGCTACTGCATCACTCTGCTTGGATTACCTAATGTTACAAGTGTTGGCGACTGAGAAGTTAATTATAAGCAACCTATGGTTTGCTGAGAAAAACAAACAGGATGTGTGTCACTTGTGGCTGCTGTTTCATATTCACTAGATGAGCCATCAGCTTACTCCTCTGCCTTTTGATAAACTGCCGACTGCAGGGTTCATCTGTTACAGGCTGATACACTGTGTGCTGATAAGTCTGTTCCTGTCATCACTCTGTTGGATGTCAAAGGATGATTTCAGGCTAAAAGGAGGTACACCCCCCTCCCTTCTCTTGTGACATCCTTCTTTATTTATCTCCTTTATCTCATTATGACAAGTCAAACATACACGCTGTTTGGTATTCTCGCAGAAGTGACGACTTTCTGCTGCTTTCATTGGTACAAATCACTGCTTTTAACCGAGCCAATGGATCGTCGGCACATTTTAGGTGACACTTTAATCTGGAAGCCCATGGATCACTCTACAGTTGATATGACAGCTCAGTCACAAGCTCCCATTTATGCTTACTAGCGATGGTGCAGTCATGGCTGACATTGTGCTTAGTCACTGGATTTGTCGAATTCAGACTAGCTCAACCAGCTGTCCACTCTCACTGAAGGATTCAGTGTTTTTTTTTTTTAAAGCTGAGAAGCAGTTCTTTAACAAGTTCCAAATGGTCTGGGTCAGCAGTGGGTTGATATTGCTCAGGCCTTCGCGGTGTGAGCAGGAGAGGACTAATCATCGTTTGAGGAACCGTTTGTTGCCGAAATTCACAAGGAGTTTCTTAGGATTAGTGGATTAGTGCCACAGTTAGTCGACGGGATTTCTCCGCGTTGATAAATTGGTGGCATGCTTTCAAAAATGCAAGATGTGTTCCCGGTTTCTTCCTCTGTGATGGCATATTTGTGAATATATCTGCCCTTTGTGCTACATTGACATCTGCTGAGTGTGAAACACTTTGATTGCTTCTGACAAAATACCAGCCACCTCACTTTCATGCCCTAATGACTTGTTGCGGTGTTCTTCTGTGCGCTCCTGTGCAGTTATTTTAGTTCACAAGTTGCCCATAAGTTGTGTACACAGTTGCAGTCGAGGTTAGGTTTCTTCATCATAATAAAAGTGGTGTCTCTTTCTCCTGGAAGGGGAGCTGAAGCTGGATAATTATCCAATTTCTGTTTCACACATTTACCAGCAATAATAGTTTTCTTAGTCAAGTGCTGAACCCACGATGAGTGAACACAAAGAATAACAGTGCACTCTATTCTACATAGAAGCTTATGTTTCAAGGCTAAGCAAATGAGGCATGATATGGCTCTATGTGAAATGATACTTTCATGCCAGCTACTTGCTGGTAATTGGTCTGATTTGCATGCAAATGGAGTGTGCTTATTAAAGGATGCTGCTGGATGTGGTGAAATTAAAAGAAGGGGACGTGCACACACAGTTTGTGCCGTGTTGTCCTTTGATTTCACACGGTAGATGAAGTAAGCGCCTTGACTCTGCTTTCACGTTTTGTTTACTCACTTTACTGTATATGACAATAATCCCATTTGTTTCCAGCTAATAAGCCGCACCGCCGTGCACGAAACGCCCTTTTAAAAGTGCGAGCCCTCTGGAAAGCAACACATCATTGAGCGTGACTCATGCGCTCACCTACTCACTGTGTGCTTGAGTGGAACTCATGACCTACACTACCTGTGCTAATTACTCATCAATTATGAGGAGGACGCAGCAGTCAGGGAACAATGCTGACCTATTGCATCATGCTCCAGTAAGCCAGCACAGCCTCAGAGGAGCTGCTGTATGGTCTTCTTAACCTATTTGAAGTGACTGATGTCCAATATCTGAGTTTACAACAGGGCATGCAGTCAAGCTGCTTTCATCCCTGGAACATACCAATGTTTACACACATTTATTATTATTATTTCTATTAATCTCTCTTTAATCTGTTCTCTAAAGCACTTCACGGTAAACATATTTCATTAAAATACATGTCAACTCTGGGTGCTGTCGTTGACTTTGCAATATCTGCAAGTTTTGCACAACTGCGTGTTTATGAACTGAGATTATAAGATTATAATTCCTCAAAGCGCTTTGGCTCAGAGCGCCCTCACTTCGTTGGCGGTGTTGATATTCCAGCTCTGCAGTGACAGGATCGAACTCCCATGATGAAGACTTAGGCTGTTCGGTGGTCTCGCCTGCTCCCCATAACCGGTTTGATCACAGCCGAAAGCAATTTGCAGCCATGGCTGCATTTGATTACGTCGTGTTTATTTGCTTTGATTCCTCTGGTTTCTCGTAGGAAAGCTGCTTACTTACCTGAGCAAATCTACTGTACAAACCCAGCTGCGGTGCTTTGTCACAGGCACTTTATAACGATTAGAACAACAAAAAAAAAGAGTCTCGGAATGATTCAACGATGATTCAGTCGGCTGCTGTGGGCTTTTGGAGGAGCAGAGAGTAGGGTTCGGATGGCATGTAAGTAATATCTTCTTTTTGAAGTGGAATTTAGAAAATGGTTTGCTATCTGTGCAGTCAGGTGGCTCAGTAAAACGTGAGCAATTCTGAGCGTATATCAGAATGAGCCACATTCGGAAGTTGTTTTGGTTCCTGGAAGGCCAATTTCCTGGACATTTCCTGGACAGTTTGTCACCTCACAGCACTGCAGTAAAACAATTACCGGCTGCAACTTCAAGCCTGCAAAACTCTCCCTGTGGGTATCAAACAAGAGAGCGGAAAATAAAATGACACAATTATCCATCTGTCACAGGATTAATAGGATGTTTTATTTGCACCATTCTGTGAGACTTCAGAGTAGCAAATCCCCACTTGTTAATCCACAATCCTTCTGTTCATCTGCTTTAACATAAATTTACAGATTTGTTTGGGGTTTTCACTCCGCAGCGCAAGCTTCTAAATTCACTCTAATGGGGATTTAAGTTGCTTTAGCAACATTACAACCGTGTCAAGGGCAGGAGGCCGATAGGTCAGAATTTCTTGCAGAAAATGAGCTCATGTGTCAAAATTGTGGAGGGGGATCTGCAGTCTGTTTTTGTATTTATCAAGGGACATTTTGCTTCTCTTCCCCGGCTGTGTTTTCCTACAGTTTTACACACTAATCATCATCTGCTGTTGGCCGCTGAAGCAGCTCTGCTGTGCAGTATGGGGAAATGAAGTGCCTTGCCCGAGGGGAGCTTGAAAGTGGTTGTTTGGGAAGCTGTGCGTCGGTGCTCCACTCTCTCACTCTGTATGTTGGTACATGGATCTGAGCCAGCAGCTTTCCAGATACAAAGATGTTTTCTTAGATTTCATCAGGTGCTTTGAAGTCCTCATGGGAGCAGCAGCGAAGACGGATTTCCACTTAAAATATTGACTTTATGGTTAGCACTCAGATAGCACCACTTGTTAGCTATTATCTATCATTAGTGCGGCTCAAAAGGAGACAGTTCAACTAAGAACATTACTTTCTACAGATAAAGGACAGGCATACCACCCTGGCTGCACCTTTGCTCAATTGTGCTGACACCCTTTGAGCTTCAGGTGATGATTTGTTGAAATAATGGGTTAGACTAAAAATAGTCTAAAAGTCCTATAATTTCCCGCCTTTTTCCTCATGGTCAGCATAGTGTTTCTGCTCTGTAGATTTCCACTTGAGGACCAGAGTGCAAACTGATCCTGACACTTGCAGCAGTCTTTGCTGTGGTAAGATGTCTTGCCTCCATGGTGAGGCAGCAGATTTGTTGCAAGGGTTGCAGCTATTTTGCTTGGTGTTTTCACGCTCCCCCGACAGAGATAGGAGTGTGCATCATATGCCGGCGCTGACAAACAACTCCAGCTTTAATTAACAAGGCAGGCCGGCTGCCCATTGGCTGACACATTCCTCAGAGAGAGCTTTCTTAATGCTAGTGGGACGTCCCCGGGCCTTGGCTCTCTCTCTAACTGTCACACGCTGTAGGCAACAGCGTGGGTGATAAATGCACGGTCACATTCACAATCCTTCCCTTTCTTTGCACGCACACACACACACACGTCTGTTCTTCTGTCCAAACCATCGACCAGTGACCTAAATATATCCACTCAAGAAAGGGTCTTGTGTGTTGTGGAAGGGTGATGATGTGGCTCTGGAAGGACAACTATCACTTACAGCGAAACCTCACTTGTGTCATATGTGGAAATTTTCTCTGTCACAAAATAAACACTAGGAAGGGGTGGGGGTGGGGGGTGGTTTCATGATAGCTGTTTGTGTAACACATTCAGAATGAAATAGGAAATGAAAGATATAATTACTTTTAATTCAACAAAACAGCAAATTAAACCAGTGATTTTTTAACAATTTTTCTGTTAAAGAAAATAATTGAAAGGAATAATAGATAATCAGTTGCTTGTTAGGTAATATGTAATAGCTAAAATAAATAAAGTTTAGTAAGAGATTACATTTTGGGGGGTGGTAGGTGGTGTCAGTTTATGTATTATAGGTACTAGTAGATACTGATGACTATGTTTTGACAGTTAAGTCATTTTTGTTGATATTTTTTTCCAGAAAACTTTGTCAGCTCATATAAAGTCAGAGTTCATTTTCTAAAGGTACCTGGGAGGAAGCAGAAATGAAAAAGTGTTATAATTATTTGGATCTTAATATCTGAAGGTCTCCTTTGCAGTTGAGTGGTATTGTTACAGTTAAATGGTTGTCATTCAAATATAACAGTGGTATTGCTTTGAGTATAATTCTTAATACCTTTGCTGATAATTTTAAAAGAAGACTAAATGTTTGAAGAGAAGAGTGCACTTCCTGTACACTCTTCTTCTGCTGCCGTTCCTGCAGAGTAGTGGTATTATTTCTTTGTAGTGATGTCGCTGCGTTACCAATATGCAACTTGTTCATTGATAAAATTACTTAAGTGTCTTTAATGTCAGAGCTCTTACGAATTACACCACCAGAATCTGTCAAAGCACCTCACTGCTTTTAATTCAATCTCAACCTGATAGGGCAGTGACCTTCAGAGGCAGAAAAGCCAGATGCAGAGCTGGCTAGAACCCATAAAATGTTGACACTGAGCAGTCTGTTAGACTTAAAAGAACTGGTGCAGGTGAGATGGTGGAACAAACAGTGGAAGAACAAGCAGAACCAGAGTGGACTTGATCTGTTTTACAGGTGGCTCCTAGTTATGTTTGAGACAAACACCCTCACAAGATTTTTGCCATTCCTCAGGTGTTTCTCAACATATAAAAGGTGCCAGAAAAGGCAGTGATAAACACAGCAAGCTATCAAGTAATACTGAGTAAGATTTGAGTAAAAGTGTTTACAAAAGAAAAAAAAAAAGCTTTTGTGTGACATAGTTGATATTCTTCCCGGGAACACACAATTTATTTTTAGCTTGTTTACAAGACAACTTTTTATCCCTCAGCGAAGATGACTGTAGTGAAAGCCAAAGACTTTCTGAGCGCACACTCGATGCCAGCTTGCTGTTCTTGACAGTTGCTGAATCAGTGGTACAAACGCTTCCAAGTCATTAAAAAACCTTCTACAATGATCTAGGATTAATAGCTGTGTTTGTGTTTTCTTAATTCTTGAAGGTTGAGAAAGAGTTGGATTACTGCCGGCTTTCCCTGCTGAGGTTGCTCTTAAGCACTGTCAGTTGTCTGTTTTGAAGTATCACTCTACAGACTGAATGCAGCAGCTCTTTGAAAGAATAATAGTCAGAAAAAGGAGCCCTTTTTTCCCCTGGCACTTGAGAGGAATAACAGAGACGTGGATCCACTACAACATATCTGACACATATTAAGTGGCACATAAAAGCACGTGGGTAGATTGTTGTAGGCACATATATCCATTTCCTGCCCATCGTCCTGAGCCGTCTTCTGTCTTCCTGTCTCAGTGTTTATATTGTGGTGAATGACAGGATGTTATTATGCTGTGATTAAGATGCTGTCTCTGAGCCTGCGATGGATTAGGGGCCGCACTGTTCGAAGGTTTGCCTCGTAATTATATGCAGCTGATTCAACCCCCCCCAATCACCTTTCACAAACCCTTTCCAGTTTCTCGCCTTCTTGATTTATGCATGTTTTTAAACAATGCTAACAAGACCCGTTTCATTTGAATAGAGGCAAAAAGACAAATTGATTTGGATATAAACGCGGAGTGATCATATTTGTCAGTTAGCTGAGGTATTTTCCAGCCCCGTGAGTTTTGTTGATATAAAAGTACTTGGCCACAGACTCTCCGAATGAATGACGAGCAGACGAGGGCTGTGAAGGATTTACCATAAAAATAATGAAACGTAAATAGAGAGGGCAGCCTTTAAGTGGCTCATTAAGTAATGGCTGTTTTCCCTTTCAGCCGTGTCCTTCGCTGACAGAGAGCAAAGCGAGAGCTCCGAGAGCCTGGCTTGCCTCAGCATTCACATCTCTTGAATCCCTTTTTGACATTTTGTTTGCGTGCGAGTGCAGGTCATTTTTTCCAGCCTTGGAGACTCATTCAGCTCAAAGGTCTGCTGACTGTTCTTACAGAGATGTGTGCTTATGGGGAAAAGTGCTTATAGTGTTTTCAGCAGGGCTCTCCTGCAAACTGAGGTGATTGCTTAATATAAAAAGATGAAAAAATAAAAGTAATTTGGTAAACAGGTCTGAGCCAGGAAGGCCATTGTTAAAACAAAATCAGGCCAATGTGTCTGCTTCTGCTCGCCTCCAAGAAAGCATTGCTGAGGCTGGCAGCAGGCTTCTCAGTTTGAGATTTTATAACATCATCATTGTCAAGTTTTTCTAATGGCAAAACGACTTGTCAGTCTGGAAATCAGCAGATGTGTGAATGGTTTTTGCTCATAGCAGGGAAAGAGATTTTATAATATTAACTTTTTTGATGTCATCGTTGTGTAGCAGATATGCTTGTTTGTGGCTTCTGATAGTGATCAACATGAACATTAATAAATTAATTTATTGATAAATCAGTAAGATGTGATTAAAGCCGGAGCAGAGCAGTAATAAACAGGTGTCTCATATTATGGAAGAACATAATTAAAAAATAAATAAAGGCTGGTTTATTAGGTTGTCTCAATTACAGATGGCATTCTTCAGAAATCTGGGCAGCTGATGGCTGTTTTATGAAGACAGTTTGCTTGTTTGTTTGGCCCATGAATACAACAGTTTAATATTCATACACATTTAAATATTCTAGATCAAAAGAAAAAGGAAAAGAAATCCAGTAACGATTATAATAGGGTGTGTTATAGTTGATAGTAGGATTTCTTTGGAGCTCAAAACCAATCACTTAGAATCACTTAGATCCTAATTGATTAAAAAACCAACAGTTTTGTGGTATTGCATCTTTCTATTCATCCCACATTCTTTGGTTAGGACTCACAGACTGTAATAGAGTGTAAACATGTTTAATTAGTGAAGAATAATAGTAATGATTTAAATTATTATACTCTTCTGTGTTCATTTAGAGTCTGCCTATTGCAGAAAGTGCAACAATACATGGCATATTGTCCAGTGTTACTACACTGCGCTATCCACTGGTATCTGTATATTTTAATTGGCTTATAGCATACTTGGACTTGGCCAGTACCAGTTGTTTAGAAAAAAAGCAGAAATTGGACTAATTAATCAATTATCAGTATGACTTAAGTCGATTTCTCTTTTTAAACCTTTGCACTTAAAAACAAAACAAAGCCAAATGTGACAGATTAGGTACCAAACTTGTTCTGCAAAGAATGAGGATTTCAGCTCTGAAATGTTGGTGGTATCTCTGCCAAAATGGATGATTGTGTATATCACCTTGATGGTGAATTGACCATACAAACAGTAGTATTAGACTAATCATATTAACCCACCTCTGCAGTACTTAGCTGAATTGCAATGTGACTGCACACAGATCACATATAACACTGACACGATGAGTTACCATCCAATTAATGGAAAGCAGCAAGTGACTGAAAGCGGCTTAAGTTACCTTGGGTTCTTAGTTTGTAATCAGTAACTTAAGCCCTCTTCATATGGAGGTAGTCCTATAAAACCACAAAGGTAGACACCACTGTGCTCTAGTGGGTTTATTATGACACCATGCTGTTGTTATTTCAAGGATTAAGTACTTTAAAATTATGTAAATTTTGTGAACAGCAAATTAGGACACGGCAGGAAGTTGAAAATCTCTCCAACTTGGACAAAAATGCAGCCTTTAATTACAGTACATTCAAGCATCTAGCTTAGATCACACAATTTTAAGGCTTTTATATTTCCAAGGGAGGATTCAGCAACATGGCAATGTTGGCACGAATCTGAAGCACTCAAAAACAGCATGCAGTTTGTTAATCAACCTCCAGTCCATGTGGTCATGTTTTTGAAGGAGGGCCTCGATTTCAAAGGCATGACTCACACAGTCGTGACATTGCACAGTCTTTCTGCATGTTTTCTTAATAGATCGCTCTTGGTGTGAAAGTAATTAGCGTTAACAGTTGTCGACATGCTCCTCTGCTACCATCACTCGCTATCAATCCCAGCTCGGAGGGGAATAGTCTTTTTAGACCAAGGGATGCCTACAACAGTTGCTCAGCACCCTGTCTGAAATATTACACAGGCTGTAATTTATTACTGCTCATTGTTTGTTGGTATGTTGATTGTGTGTGTGTGGAGGCGAAGCCAAATAAGGATTGTTGCTTCAGTGTTTTTGGATGATAGCTTTGGCAGCCGTACAACAAGCCAAGATAATAGCGCTCAGATAAGAGGCTGGTTATGCAATGTAGAATTTCTTTAGTTCCCACTGCCACCTCTGCTTCGATCACTGTCTGCATGAGATTTTCCTGACAACTCTGGGCTGAGCTGCCATGCTTAGTTTTCCTGTCACAATGAAGGAACACAGTCGCCCATCCTCCACACTTTGCTGGTGGAGTGTGAATCAGTGCTTCGCAGGTGGAGTCTCTGAGGAGGAGTTAGTCACTGCTTACATACTGAATGAGAAGGAGCTTGATGCTTGTCACTGTAGCTGGATGAGTTTTCTGTCTTCTGTGGTCACTGGGATCCACTTGTAATTCACTCACTGTGAATTAGTTTTTCTTTGATCCAGTATTCCATCAATTTAATGTTTTTCTTAAATGTGCTCTATTGTTTTCATTTGACAAACTCAAACATTTTATTTGCAAGTGACATCACATTCTCAGTAACAATCAAGAAATGAACTTCTTCGAGCTTCCTCTCCATAGTCATTGTTTCGGTTCTGCTCAGCACCTGCAGCATCTTCTTTTTAACTTGCTGGGATTTGTGCTATTATTTCAGGGATTACTTGAGCTTTGGAGAACTCAGTCAGCTGTTTCTGCATGTTAGCTAATCTCCTGCTGGGAAAACAATAATTCAAGTGTATTACAACATACAACATTCCTATTTATGTATTGAATTAATCATGAATGGCTAAGCTAATTAATATTTTCTATCAGTACTATGGAGTGCTACATTGTGCCAAATTAATGACAAAGCCTGCAGTTTTTGTAAGAATGTAGTTGGAAATTAGGAAATTATTGCAGGAGGTTAGAAAGGTAAAATTTACACTTGTTATTCCTGCAGTGTGAAGCAATTATCAGGTGGTACACTTACACTGATCATCAAGTTTAAAATGTTAGGTTTTTGATCCTCTAATTAGCGGTGGATTTTTGTTAAAAGTGTGAAGAGTTGGCTTACAAATTTGGTAAGGGCTGCCTTTAGAACCTTTATAACTGTACAGAATGTATTAACTTTTTTGAAAGAACTCCAGCTTCCCACTGAGCAGCTTGTAGGATGGTGAGTGACTGAAGTCATGTCTTAGAAAATGACTAATGTGAGTTAGAAGATGATTCATGCTGACAACATTTGGCTGCAAAAATTCAGGCTTGTAGTTGTGATAGTAATGTGGGGACTAACTAAGGAGCTAAGTTTATATTATTATGGCTGACATACAATGTAATTTGGGACAGTTTGCACAAACACTTTGGAGGGAGAGACAACTGTGCACCAATTATAATTTTTTGTACAGGTAGTAAAAAACCTTAGTTAGTACACTGTGGGTGTAAAATTCAACTCCCAATGCCTTCTAACGATGAAAGTGTCATGTAGATGTTGATGAAAAAACATGTTTTATTCAAACTATAAAAATCTCATCTAAAAAACGTCTAAGTCATGAATACAAGTTCACAGGCTATAAGCGGCGCACCCACCGTAATGAAAGATGAGGTGATTTTGAACAGCTGGAGACAATTCACAGTTTTTATCACATTTGCTGTAATTTATCTTCTCTTTGTTTTAGCACTGACAGTACTGTAACTATTTGTAGCTGTGATAACTATATTTATTGGGCCTGTTAGCTCCTGTTTCAGAGAAGGTGCTTCTGTAGAATCAATAGGGACTCTCAAGTGACATAAGGAGATGTGATTGTTCCAGCCATAAATGTTCTTTGATTACCTAAGTAAGTTGAAGTTTAAATTGCAATAGCATTACTAGAGTAGAAACTACTTAACTGTCAAAGTTGTCTGCTTTGACATGTATTTTTTTAAATTGTGTGCGTCACAAAACTACCGATTGGTCATATTAGTTTTGGCTCCTGTAATTCCATTTACGACTGTTTGTAAGCCTCTTTCAAACTCTGCTTTAAAAATGAAACCAAAGACCCTCAACATGAAGATCCTTGATGTTGTTAAACTTCACATGCACAAGTGACATGGTTGCGTGGGCCGTCGGGTGAATATTGTGTTCCCCGGGTGTTGCGAAAGCACACACATTGGTCCTTATAACTGCTCCATACTGAAAGTCCTTATAACCCTCAGAGTTCTTAGAGGTGTAAAATTGGATAAGGTATGTTAATGAGAGTTTGGTAAACTTTAAATTTAGGTGCCTGCTTTGCTATAGATTCAGAAATCATCTATGTATGTTTTTTTATGCTTCTGTGGAAGTCATCTTCTCTATTAAACAGACTCAACTTGGTGCCAGCTCAGAGATTCACTTTATAAATCCTTTGAATGTCTATAAAAGTGAGTGTAGAAGCTGTGTGCTCAGCAGTGCGGAAAGGGAGAATGTGTTTGAAATAAAATGGGATATATAATAAGGCAAGTGTAACATGGCCAAAGCTGTAAAATCTGCGAGGACAAGTTAAGCTCTGTCACCCAGAGCGATCTGGCTAGCAGATCTGCCACAAAGAGCTATAGTCAGAAATTGTTGATTCTCTCCATGCAGAAAGCTCATACATCCACTTTCTTTTTTCCCCTTTTAATCCGCAGGTTGTTTACCCATAGATCAAAAGCAATAAAAGGCATCTGGTCCTCTTTTGCAAACAGGCCACACAGCTCATTTCAGAGGGGCCACTTTGTCAGTGCATCGGAAACGAGGACACACACCTTAGAACCAGCAGGGCTTTACCCAAGGCGTGGAATGAGATCAAAACTACACACATACACACACTCGCAGACACAAACACACACTCCGAGCTGGAGCACAAGGCCAGTTGTCGAGTCAATAAAGAAAACAGGCACTGTGTGAGAGGGAGAGAACATAAACAGAACTCTGCCAAGCTTCTATTTGCATTCCACATCTCTCGGCTGCGTAGCTCAGCATCAACTTCAGCCCCATGTAGTTTAAATACCAACCTATTCATAGACACACTTACAATGTAATTTTGCTGATATGGCTTATTACTTAACATGCCATTTGAAGTTGTAATGCTGTATGTGTGATCATTGTGTGACCAATTAAAGTAACACTTTGAAGATTTTAAACAGACTTTATCGCAGCAGAATTTACATTTAATTTACAAAGTTTAAATCTTGCTAATAGTAGTCTATAATTCAACACAGACATTTTTTTACAGCCTCAAGAGTAATGACGCCTTAGATACTAGGAATACAACACAAAATTTACTCTTGGGCGTTTCACATTTTGCTGTTTTAATCATTTTGGCCATCCAGTACAATTTTTCTCTGTTTTTAAGTAGAGCTGTTTGTGAACTTATTATGAAGGCAGGGAAATGTTGGCTTTTCAGCTCATGTCTACAATTACAGCACTGAAAGCGTTTTTAGTTTTCTGAATAAAGACAGACCACTTCAAATAATTTGCAGTATATTTGTCAGTATTCAACTGAAAGCTCTGGATAAAGAGCACATTAGTTTTGCAGCTGCAAATGCTGGACTGTACAGTGTAACAATACCTCCGTATTAGGTTAGTAGACATCAATCTGTCAAATGTTGAGACGAGTGGTTTGAAAATCCTCACTGGTCTATGATAAATCATTCATATATATATATATATATATATATATATATATATATATACATTTTGTGGATCTCATTAATCTTATACTGTAGATTTGAAAGAACTTGGTACATGTTTACTTTTGACATTACCCCGGTTATCAGCCTCAAAAAAGATTTTAGGTTCCACAAAAGCCACAATGAAAAAAGGTGCTTTTGGACTGCAGGATACCTAAAACCAATAGAAGTTTGTTTTTGCACTGTTGGTACTACTTAGCTCTTAGCTCAATAGAGACTACTCAGCGATGTAAAGAAATGTGGTCCATGATTGGCCTATACGTAAATGTATGTTGATTGGTCAAGTTAATTGAATTCTCTTCCAGCACCCGCACTATTAAACTGCATTTGCACTGCCGAAGTAGAAGCCACTTAACTATTGCCTTTGTGCAGCACAAGGTAGATTGTCATGTAAGTTTTGGCTACTGCTTTCAATGTTGGAAGCACCCTTTTGAAGTCCACTTTAAAAATTAAACAACTCACAGCTCCAACTATAAAGTCATCTATTGTTGTTGTAAATCAAGTACAGAAGTGACATGGTCAAGTGTTGAGCAATCACAGTGTTCTCCTGGTGGTGCGACAGCAAACACACAGGTCCTTGTAATGGCTCCATAGTGGGATTAACTTTGTAACCCACAGAGAACTATTTGGTCCAAAACACCTTCTGTTTGCACAGGCTAGTGCCCCTAATGATGAGTAAACCATAATGAGCTCTTCAGGAAAAAAAAAAAGATCTTACCAGCATGGGTTTTTAACAACTAGAACTAAAACCAAAAACAGGAATTGTACAACTTTATTTTAAGGCTAAACCACAAATTGCTTTAGATTTTCACTTTCGTAATTTCTCAGCAGGCAGGAAGCACTGTTAGTCTATATTCAGCTGTGCAGGCGTTGGGCATCCATGGGTTCCCCCAACACAGAGTCAAATGACAACTCTTCCCAGAGACTTGATCAGCTCATTAATGAGGCACATTGCAGGATTGAATACCTTCCTTTGCCTTCATTTGGTCTTCCCCCATGGCTTGCCATCAGATCTTCAAGTGGGCCTTTGGTGTGAAAGAAATAGTGAGAGCAGACGCACAGAGAGAAACACAGTAAAGAAGGTGGAGCGTTATAAAGCAACGGTGTAGCAGAGAGAGTTCAGGGTATCGTATTCCAGCTTCCTGCCTAATTGTTTCCTGGCAGCAGAAGTAAGCTTGTTCGCAGAGCATAAATCCTTCTATTTTCATTTATCTGCTCCAGGTGTTGATGAAACAATTCCCCTGCTGGATAATCATATTTTCCTTTCCCACTTGCCAAGGCAGTGAAAGAGAGATGAAGGCTGCCCCCTCCCCTCTTACCCATCTCCACACACACAGCTATCCCACTAATCACACAAACCGCTCCATGTCTTGGTTGGTGTGTGCGCTCGCTAGTGGGTCTCCATTGCTTTTCAATTTGCACAATAATACAAGAGGTGGAAAACGGTTACACTCCACACTGAACAGCTACAGGCCACGCCATCGCGAGTGTATAAATTTGCATGAGTAAGCTGGTGCCACGCAGAGAGTGCAAAATTTTGTCAGCTAAACATTTAATCAGTAAATAACTCAATCAGTGGGGAAATATGCAGGCCAGCTTGTCAGCCATTGTTCTGGATGGTTAAGAAATCACTTCATTGCACAATAAAATTATCAGATGTTGTCAGTTGATGCTGCCGTATCGTCTTGGGAGCCTGCAGCATTGCCTGTATGATTTCTGAAGCCTGTAAATGTAGCTGAAGGTCAAGTAACTCTGGAAGTCTCTCCAAGCTCTTTCAGCTGCAGGCAGGAATGTTAATACCAGGAGAACAGAGTCTGTGCTGTCATCACACATTTATTTGTGTTAAAAGGCCGTCCTCTTGTGTAGAGTCAAAAAGTAATTGTGCTTTATTATTCCAGTTACAAAGCTCCTAATCAAGTAATTCCAGTGATGACAGGAAATTCAAACTGCAGGCATACACCCCAGCACTCAGGTGCTCTATGTTCCAGGCTTCATGTCATTACTCAATTCAGTCTGCCTTGCTGGCCCAGCAGCCAGGTTCATGACAGGAATCCACAGCAAACAAAGAGGGCAAAGTGAGCTTATGTGTGTTTTTGACCCCTTTAAGCAAAACAGCAGGCATTGTTTGCAGCAGAAGGCACAATGGTTTTTCTGTTCACAGCTAGCACAAGTGAAAGCTTGTCAGAGCTGAGGAAAGTGAGGGTGAAAAGATAGAGGAGGAGAGAAAATCTCTTTCTCACAAAGGCAACCTGTCTGAGTGCTGCTGGTGGGTTTTTAACCTGTTGGTTGCTGCAGTTAAATCAACAGCTTCCTGTTTACAGAAATGTTGGAAATATGCGCTAATAAATGTGTCGAACTTCAACTGCGCTCAGCGGAATGCACTAAGCAGAATTCTAATTTTGCACTTCATCAGGTTCCACTTTTCTCTTTTATTCACAGCACTCTTTAAAATCAGAAGGCCATGTAATGAACGTTCATGATGTCATTTTTTTTTCCTCTTTTTTTTTTGTCATGCTGCTGGAGCCTTTCCCAGCCCATATGTCACATTAGTCTATTTAGTGGCACATGAACTGTACAAGTTTTACAAGCATGTGTTTTCAGATTAATAGAATGTCTTTTCCTGTTTGATGTTTAAAGTAATCAACCTTATCATGCATAAAAATTACATTACACCATCATATTTTCTGTCAGTGTGCTGGGATAGGATCACCTTTGCGATAAAGTTGGGGACAGTCCCCCCATTCGTTGTGTCCAGTCTTGAGCAGCAAGCAGCTACAGCAACAGGCACTGGCTCATTCATCTTCTTATGACACAATAACATCCATTACAGTCCCTACTGAAGTTGAATTTGTTCCCATTTAAAATGATTAAATTTGTACTTTAATTTGAACTTTAACCATAAAATGATGTATGTGGAATTACTGGATTAGGATGCACAACACATCCAGCGTCTTTCGTTTTTCGTTAAGGCTACATAATATCCTTTTGAGATTCCTTCCTTAGATTAGTTTTAAGTGACATTAATTATTTGCTATAAAGGAAACTAACTTCA
The DNA here is from genome assembly GCF_001649575.2 of Kryptolebias marmoratus. Classification (NCBI taxonomy): domain Eukaryota; kingdom Metazoa; phylum Chordata; class Actinopteri; order Cyprinodontiformes; family Rivulidae; genus Kryptolebias; species Kryptolebias marmoratus. Next base: position 10,096,764 of record NC_051430.1, on the reverse strand, counting down.
GTATCTGCCATAGTTGCCTAATGTTTTTTTAGGTGGAGATGCCTGCAGCACACTTGGATTATTTATCTTTCTTCACCCTGTACATAGTTGCCTTGCAGTCACAGTTGTCCATCAACTGTATACTTAACGTGACTTTTGGTACTTACTGAGGCAGATAACAATAGCTACAGATGATTGATAAAGTGCCTTTTACCATCTGCACGCTCCCTTAAAAAGGAAAAGCTTGCCTGAATGGTTAATGTCTTGCTCCTGCTGCTGTTGCACAACACCTGTACATCCTACACATAGTGCCTCACCGTCATGCCAGCTGCAAAACTCCAGTCATGCTTTTACTCTGTTGCCAGAACCTTAGTGAATGAGTGGGGTGCAGTTAATAAAGACGGATTCAAATTCACTGTGACATTGCAAAAAATGCAGAGCTTTAGTAAATATGGCCTTACTTCTTCTGCCTGTCTCTGAAGTGAGTTAGCATTTATCCGCTTATGAGAGTCTCTCCTAATCATACATCTGACATCATATTACAAGTAATCTTTAGGTTGTAGCCATTCAAATGAATGCAACATTGCCTTATTCAGAGCCGGTTGTTGTGAGAGGTACAGAATGTATAAAATAAATGAGCAGGATAAGCAAAAACGATCCTATGAGTTCAAAAAATCACAATTTTTAAATTAGTTTTAGTACATTAACAGTTAGAAGGACAAAAATCTGGTTAGGGTCTGTAGGGTTTCTATTGGCAAACTCTCTTACTTTGGAAATGCCGCCTGGTTTCTTTATTGCTTGTGTTTGTGGTGGGTCTGAGAGGCAGCCTGTCAAAGCTAATCAGCCTGCAGCGGCCAGCTAAAAGCAGACATCCTGACTGCAGTGCTCACACACGCACACACACTCACAGAAAAAAAAACATATAACGGCAGGAAAACAAGCAGCCTCGCACAGTACATGTTGATGCGCATGTACTGTTTGTATAAAAGGAAGGGGAAAAAAGAGTTGTTAAGAGATTTTCTTTCCCCTGCTGAGCCATTAATGGAGGCTTGGTTACTGGTGGCTCTGGCTGAACCTGCAAAGACACAGTGTCTCTTTGGGACTGGATGCCGGGAGACATTTATTCAGACATGATGAACTGTTGATCTCCCCTGCTTCCTCCCAGCTCTTATAATGTAGTCAGAAAGAGAAAGAGATAAATCTCTTCCTGTTAAACCCACTGAATACTAGTACATTAAATTCTAGTGTATAATAGGAGCATTTTAAGCATCCTGATTTTCAAGTATCACTTCACACTTTTTAGCCAATATAAAGACAACTTAAAGAAATCTAGTGGAGTTTTTTTGGTTTCTTTTTTTTTTTCATAATTTTTTGTTTACCAGAAAAAAACAAATACATTCTTTTATAGTTTTTATAGTCTTTCCCAGCACCATCAGGAAGCTGACATTTTTTCTTGTTGCCATTTTTGCAAGATTTGCTTGTTCATACATGTCACAGCGAAATGGCTCCAAAGTGCAAACAGTGAACAGCTCAAATCCAAGACCTAGTATTATATTATTGTATTATGCCAATATTAGTTTGTGTAGAATTAAAGGCTTTCTGCATCAGATTCACTTGAGCTAGAGAGGAGCAACCAACCAGCTTCCTAATTCTAAAGCATCTCCTTGGATTTCTGTTAATCTGTCTTAAATGAGTATGTTAAGCCTCTTTCACTCATGCGTGTCGTTTCATTACTCTCACAGTGAAGGAGAGTGTCAGTATCTTATGTGAATTACTGTCCTGATGCTTTTCTGTTACATTTTTGACAGGAATCTAAAAAAGTTGGACCCAGTAACATGTACTCATCCCTTTCAGGATGACACAAGTGTGAACTGTTGCAGTCACTTCAGTTGATGAGCACATACGGCAGTGATTGGTTCATTTAGTTTCTATTCAGCTGTGAGGAATAATACAATAGAAATCAGTAACTAAGTAGCAGCGCTTCTTATAAAGTTATGCATAGTTGTGAGGCTTCTCACCTAACAAACAGCGGTGACAGTGTGCTGACACTGTCTCCAAATGGAGTAAAATATGTATTCAAAGCTGACAGCTTTTTTGACAAAAGTGCAATGAAATCTTCATGAGTTTATAACAATCAGTTCTGTACGTCTCAACATGTAGAACAGTCACATGGTACAATACCTGTGGAGTGGCAGACAGGGGTGGTGGTTCCAGTTTTTAAAAAGGTGACCAAAGAGTTGGTCTCCAAGGTCCTCTGCATTAAAAAGAAATAGCAGAGGTGATTCAAGCATCTGATTAAGATGCACCCTGAACAACTCCCTCTAGAGGTATTCTCTGCACGTCCCCAGGCCTCCAGAGGGATGGAGGGACTCATCTCTTGCCTGGGAACACCTTGGGATCCCTCAGGAGGATCTGGAGGTAATCCTGGGGTAATAACATAATTCTGTGTCACTGTGTTTGATGACACAAGTTTTTGCTCACCATGCGAATGAAGAATTATTGTGTTGACCTAACATATTATCAGAAAACTGTCTCAGTTAGATCATAAAGTAGGGCAGCATGGCGAGGCAGTGGTTAGTACTGTCGCCTCACGGTAAGAAGGTTGCAGACTCACCTACTGGTTTTTCTGTGTGGAGTTTACATGCTCTCCCTGTTCACACGTGGGTTTTCTCGGGTTACTCTGATTTGTTCCCACAGACCAAAAACGTGTTAGGTTAATTGGTAACTCTAAATTGTCCCTAGGTGTGAGTGTGAGAATGAATGGTTGTCTGATCATTTGTCTCTGTGTGGCCTTGTGATGGACTTCTGACTTGTCCAGGGTGTGCCCTGCCTCTCACACGATGGCCACAGGAGATAGACACCAGCTCTCCCACGGCCCAGAAAGAAAAAGCAAGTAAAGAAAATGAATGGATGGAGGGATTTTAATGTATTGTCCTAACTTGCACAAAACAAACAATGACTGCATGTGCATTGTGACTTTCTCCTTCGTTTTGAAAGACCTGTCTGGATAATTTAATGCTGCTGCTTTAACAGAATCCTTCATTATTGTTAATACATATCTGATGTGTGAAAAAGTCTTTAATTAGATGTGGAAGCATTGGCATCAGCCCACACTTGCAGCATATTTCACCCATATTAAAATCCCAGCAGAGATCTGATGAGTCAAAATGATGTACAGACGCAGAGCCAATAATTATGAAAACATTAATTGGTGGTTTAAATAAAAATTGTCATGAATTACAGTAACTCTGTGGACAGTAAAACCATGACCCACATTGGAAAATTATAGCGTGTCTGTTAACTATTTTTTAATTTCTCTTTGATTGCCGGCCATTTAATTGCACAATATTAACAATATTTCCACTCTACCAAGTGGATGATTGGGTGTACGAATTTTTACATCAGCTCACTCAAAAGAACCTTGACCTCTTTGTATTGGTAGTCTGACCTCCTGATCAGCACCACAACTTATTTCTTTGGGAGGAAAAAGTAAACAAACCATTGATTTGTCTGACTTCAGTCCTTCACTGGAATCCATTTTCAGGGATGATGTACTCTGTGCACTGGGCTGAGGATGTGGCTTGACAAAAAGTTCTGGAAGGTGGGAAATCTCCACATTCAAGCCTCAATGAAATCAGTTGTATAGAGATACCTATGAAATCAAATACCGAGCAGTTGGCGTTTCTTGCTTTAGGCCTGAGTTTCACCAGCACATCTGTCACCACTTTTTACTTAACTTTTAAATGATAAACTCTGATCATCATACACTTAGGGAGGCAAACAAAATCTAATTTGTCTTCTTTATTAAAGATAATCAATGCCAGGTAGTGAAGCTTTAATCAAGCAACATTGTTATCTGTCTTCGGTCTTAAAAACACAGAGCTATAAATTTTGAGAAAATAATTTGTCATGTTTTGCACAATTGGCACACAGCAGTTTACTAAAAATGAAATGTTAAGATGTTAGATTAGATAGGTGTTTAATTATGCTTGCGTGGAAATTGGATCATTGTAGAGATCAAGATCCACAGAACTGCAAGAATATTGTGAAGTGCAAAAAAAATGAAGCTGTAGTCACAGAGGCATGTGTTTTGTCCCTAAATCTATTTTTAGATGAGGGTTGCATGATGTGCTGTGTTGAAAGTGTGATATTTTTTTACGCTTTTACTCCTCTATGTGGAAGGGTGAGTAATGATAACGCAGAGGAGACTGATGTAAATCTTTTTATTGTCTCTAAAGAGCAATTTGCTTTACAACCAGTTAACATTTAGCAGATACGAAAGAGGTGCACCACACCTCAAACACATAAACCTACCAGAAAACATGTTGCAACAATATATCAAACAGTAGGCATATTGGAACAAGAGATCATATGAGAACCAAAATATGTATTTAGATATTCAAATTTGGGACCAAATGTTTTACTGTTCCAGTAAATGAAAGTATTAGGTATGTGTTGTTCATTGCATCTACTTTAATACAATCTACAACCAACATTTTTGGAATATTTCAGGATTTCGACATGTGTACAGTGGGCTGTCAGAAGTACTTACGCTTTGTTATGTGTGGGTTTGGTTAACTTGAGATTTTTTTTCTGTGCTCAGTTGTGGCTTTAGTGGATTTTTCCAGCTGGACATCTTGGAATAACCCTATTATCTCATTAATGTCCATCTTCTGTGCTTGCTATTGAAGCTGCGGTATTTTTATCACCTTCTGCAAAGGGCAAACGTGGATAATTATGTTTTTGCCTGTGTCTGTGTATGTGTGTGTCTGTCTGTTACCAAAATATCTCATATATATCTCAAAACTGAATATTTTAATAAAAAAGAAAGTACTTTTTGGTTTTACATCTACAACTGATAAACGTTTAGAGTCAGCTCTGTCTGAACCAGTGGAATGATTTCATTACACTTTTAGTAAATAACCATTGAATACACATCTAGCAGTGATTGACTTCTTGAACCAACTCAATTCAGGATGGCTGCGACACTTAATAGACATTGGTCGACATAAAAAATGTCTGTAACCCAATCAGTTTTACCTTGTTTGATTTTACATGTCATAACTAGTAACTGAGAGTCAGTCACGACACACACTCTGAGCGTGACATCTTGCGATGTTGCATGAGATTGTTGTTGTCAAGGCTTGACCAAAAAGGCCACAACTGCAGAATTTCTCATCATAAAATCATATTAGTCTAAAACTCTGGCATGAAAGGAATGCTCGGCCTTTAATTTCTTTTTGTTTTCATTTTTCTTTTGTTTCTTATGTTCTTCACATAGTTGCAGCTGTATTAGTTCAACTTGTGGCTTTCCAGGAGTTTATGTAATACACTATTGAAAATGTGGGGCTTAAAATGATCTACTTTACTGTGAAACAGTATGATATTTCTTAGCTAGCCAATAAATGTCCGTTTTTATGAGTTTTGACTTAAAAACACATTAAAAGCATTTTTTAACCAACCAGAAAGTGACAAGTAGTCTTGGAGCATTGTTTGTTCTAAATTAGCCGTGAATATAGCTTTCATTGGATCAAAATATGTAAAACTTACAAAAAAAAACACATTTTGATAGGTTATACTGACCAAAAGTGTACTGTACTGTTGTTTCCATAAGATTCCTCAGATCTTTCATCAGTGTTTGTTCTTGATATGAAGCAGATGGTGCCATAATCGGCCACTGCACTGCACATCTGACCCACTTTCACCAGTTGTTTTTTTTCTTCTTCTTTTTCTTCTTCTTTTAAAGGATGAAGATTGAACAGCAGAATTCTGTTGACTCTCAACTTCTTTTATGTTCAGAGTATATAAAAAAAGGAAGCTCTTTGTACTGCTGCACTCAGAGCTCTCATACTTTTGGGTGCCAGCAGAAAGGTTGGAATGGTATCAAAATTCTGCACCGAATGTCAAACTCATAGTTGTGCATGTATTCTCAAATCAAAAATCTTTTTGGTCTCTAGCTTGTAGTTTACTCTGAATTGAAATAGCTGCATATTTCACACGATGAGTGTGTTCCTTATAAAAATGTGTGACTCTCATTAAACCCTAAAGGTGCAATTCAGTGGATAATCCCAACATATTGAAACGGTTGGGGTGTCTTTGTGTTTATCTGTTTCCAGATTATAATCAGTCAAGTGCAATCCTCTTTGTACCTTCTAGAATTTCCAAACTGTGCCAAAGGCTTCGAGTTACAGGGGTACTTGTTACAGAGGCTACATATGCAGTTCCTCCACAGGGAAGATGTTTCATTTCTCACCCACTTGTCCTCTGCCACTTTCTCCCGTTTCGTCTCGTTACACTTGCTCTCTCCCCACATTCCCATCTTGCATTCTTCCCTCGAGCGTCCTTGTCTGTATCACAGTCAGCGGATTCTTCTGAGAAAAGAGGAGAGGTCAACAGTTTGTCTCTCGACCTTATAAATAACGTGACTCAGAAGCTGACAGAATGAGTTTGGATGGCTGCAACGGGCATGAAATGGCTGGAATATTTTCTTAACTACCCTCGTCGCTGCTACCCTCCCCTTCTGCCCTCTCTCTCCAGCTTGACTCGTGTAATCTAGGTGACAGATTTTTGTCTGACCTCGTGTTGTGTCTCTTTTCTGTTTGTTGTTATTTAATGGAGTTTTTCTCCTGCTTTTTGTGCATCACTGCTGGTGTTATAGCTTAGAAAGAAAAGTGTTTTCTTGTCAAAGAACCATGTAATCGCATTACCCTTCAGATGTGTTTTAGTGTAGAAAGTGTGTGCGTGTGTGTGTGTGTGCATGTGCTGCTTTGGCTGCAGTGCGGTGAGATTACACACTTGCTCACAAACAAAGCAATGCTTTTAACGTGTATCAGGCAGTCGGGGTTGTGTGAAATGTGCTCACGCTTACATGTTGATATTTTGCGCATACATGCATGACCATGTCTGCAAATGTTTGTGTTCCCTGATGCCAATTGGTGCACACACTCCACTGGGTTTTGAGTGTTACAGTTCACTGCTGGCTGCTACAGTGGGGGCTCAGGAGAGCTTTGCTGTGCTGTAACCGAGCAGCTCATGGGAGAGGATTGGTGGGGTATGAGGGGGAGTGGAGATTTCCTGTGTTGCCCATGCTGCTCGGGGTGAAATCCAGTGTCAAGTATTAGGTTACAGCTCAGAGTGGAGGCTGTGAAAGCTGGGCTGCACAGTCACCAGCTGCAGTGATTCTGCGTTTACATTTCAATTCATGCACAGAGGTGTGCAAACCCTGCACTCGTTCAATAAAGGGAGGAAAAGAAAAAAAAAAGTGTGGCCTGTTAGTTACAAAGTACTGAGCATGCACGGTCAGACACTGCATGTTGATCTTAAATGCATGAATAAAGAGTTGTAACATGCTTTTGTATATCTTTGTATGCAAATGAAGCAACCATCCCAAAGTTTGACTTTTGGACTTGACCTCTTTAATGATTCTTTTGATTTTTGGTTTGGAAGAAATCCTTGCAGGACCTCTTCCTAAAAAAATCTGGATTATTGATTATTTTGACCACAATACACATTTCCTCTGTCACGGTCTATCCTCAACACCACTGAGCCCAGAGAAATCAATGCACCCCTGGGCAAGGTTAACATAAGGCTTCTTCTTTTGCACAATACAGTTTTAAGTGGCATTTGTGAATGTAACTTTATACGTGGAAGTTTGACAAATATTTCCCAAAGTGATCTCTAGTTATATAATCTTTTCATGAAATATTTATCTCAGGAATCAGTGTTCAAGGAGCTGCAGCTGAGAATGGATGTCTTTGACCTTTATGCTCTAAGAATGCTCCAGATTTCTTTAACTTTTTAATGCACTTAGTTACATTACAGGAAAAACTATGATAACCATTTCAGATTTTTCTTTATAAATTATTGTTTTTAAACAGTTCAGTGATTTCCATGCCTGTTTTGCTGAAATATTTGAAAGCTTTTGTCTATATGCCCATCTTTGTGCTTGAAAGACTCTGGCAGTTGTCACCAATGGTTTGTGCATTTCTTTTGTGGGCAGTTTCAGATTTTGCGCATCCGTCTAATTCACGTAGCCCTCAGAAAGTGACACCCTGCCTCACACTGTTCTGTCAACCAAACAGCATCTTTCTGCACTTTCCAATGTTTTCCCACAATAAAATGAGATATTATACAACATTTAGAGAAAAGCCCACCTAGGTTTCTGTAAGAAAGTGTCAGGGCAAAAAGCATCTGATCTGCAGTCACTCTGTGAGTGAGGGAGATCCAACCATCCAGCGAGGAGAGAAATTAAAAATAAGAAGATCCAGTGATGATTAACGAAGCCCAAAATGTATTTCATAGATTTAGAAATGCCACTCAGAATGTGGTTCCTCCTTGATACAGTTCATGTTGTTCATGCAGTTTTAAGGAGTGTTTTTGTACTCCATCTGTTCAGACCTGCAGCTCACCGTGACTTTCTTTCTTTCTCTCTGTCACTTTTGTATCTGCTGTGTTTATGACAGATGGTCATATTTAAATTGTATGAGGACAACTGTGTTCTGCTTTGTTCTGCTGTAAAAAGAGTGCAGATTATTTACACCTGTTGAACGGATGGCCATGTATGTGCCATCAGAAATAGGTGACCCTGAACAAAATTAGGTGGGCAAAGAAGATGGATGGATGAATGGATGAATAGATCAATACAAGCCCTTAATTCCACCTTTTGTTGCCAATTCTGAGAAATTCAGTGGTAACAGTCTAAGACAGCAGCCGTTCCTTTAGGAATATCTTCCTATTCTGCAGCTGAACATCAAGAAATGCTGTTTTGCTTCTCTTGGGGAAGAACTCCCAGAGAGAGTTGGGTGTCTGATTAATTTATTTATTTTTTAACATTTTACTAGTGTGGTTTGAAATGTCACTCCAGCTCCAAATTGTCTCTTCAAAGTTTCTCTGCTTTATCTATCTGTCATTTAGCATTAGAGGGGGAAGTTAGAGGCCTCGTTTGCTGGCTTTATTCTAGGAAATACAATGCTCTAGTCAAAACTGTTGAACAAACTGTGTGTTCTGCTTTTCTTCTAAGCATATGTAAAAGAATGAAAACCTAAATTTATTATGCAAACTCATTGATAACATTCTGATAGTGCTCAGATATGGGAGCTCACTCTGGTGCCCACTCTGTCTGTGGCCATGCATTGCTGCACTAAGCATTTCTATAATGATAATGGTATAACATTTTGTCCTTGTATCTTCTGGCTCCAGCTCTGGTTGAACAGTGTGTATCACGTTGCATGATTCACACAGTGCCTCATTTGATTACAGGCGCCAGAGAAGGGGGTCAGAGGCAGATCTGATGACCATGCAGTTCACGAGGCTCTGCAGTCGCATTTGTAGGACATCCGACAAAGTCTCTGTATAAGGCCCCGGGCATATTGAATGGTCCAAATGTCATTTAAATGGGTTATCCCTGATCAATCTAATTGCTTCCCGCTCAGTGTAATTACAGTTTTATGGGAACTTTGCTTGGAACATTGTACTGACAACAGTTTGCAGTACAGCAGTTTTAGCATTATATTTGTAAGTTACAAAGAAAATACAAATAAATTCTAAAGCTGGAATGTTTGATTCTGATAACCTCCTATCTGTAGTGTTTAAATACCTTTGTCTTGGTAAAGACATAATTTAAGAACTTGCCTATAGGCTTGTGTGTTGAATTCTTTTGTATCTCTCAGTGTGGATATGTGTTTATTCAGCTATGACTGCATGCTGCAGTAAGCAGGCCACATGTGCACTGTCAGCGGTGTCCCTGTAGACTTGTTCAGTTAAGGCAGAGAGTTGGTAATGCACTGATTTGTCTACATACCACAGTTTAACTTTCCTCCTTCTCCAGGGATCTTCTCCTGCTTAGCTGACTGACGCTGTACATATGCACATACGGTACACACTGAGTGTGAGTTTGCGTTGGAAAAGATACACCAGGACGATCAGGAATAATTATTTTACAGCAGCACATTTTTACCAAACAGCTGCAGAACCACACGCATTCAAATTGGACTTTGAGTATCTGACATTTCCTTCATTTCTCTTTCCTGCAGACCTGCTCTTCTGTGTTTGACGTTCCTGCACTCAGGGGCGATGTTTGTTCCCAGATTAACAGAAGCCCGGTGGCTTTTAAGACAGTGTCAGATCATTAGCAAAGACTGTGTCACGTACTCACAGCAGGTGGATGAAACATGTGTCTCAATTTGTCTTTGGAAGCCTGCAGCAACTCCATCAAAGGAGCCTTTTTTTCATAGAGTCTGAATCAATCAGTTTGTCTTATCTGATGCCCTTCACTGAGAGGGAATAAAAGAACTTAATTGATTTTTAGGCTGAATGAAACAAATCTTTTACTACTGAAATCTTCTGCTTGGTACACGCTGCATACTTGCCACATACCAAATAGTTATTATCCTAATTTGAGTTTAATGTCTTGCTGATAAAGACATTATCCTACATTCCATCTCGTTACTGCAGCTATGCATGAGATGGTATGAGATTCTGTGATATGGTAATCTTGAGCAACAATACCATGGTTTTAATACCATGATATGAATAGTATTATTCTGTTAAAAATGGGAATGCAGCTACTGTTACTACTGCTGCTTAGAAACTGTCACATGTTGTGATAATTATATTGTGGTTTTATTATAAGGTTTATTCATAGATAAACATAAGAAGAGCGAGAGAGGGGAAGTGAATGTGTTGGCAGATTGTTTAAAATCACTGTCACACATTTCATGTACACATGATGCTGATTTTAAATCTGTTATCTTCTTTTACTATTATTTTGAAAATCATGGTCTAAATTGCAATTTAGTTACAAGTACTGAGATAATATTTTAAATCATTGTAGCTAAAACACCAAATTGTTTTAAAAGATGTGATTTTTTTTTAATATGTGTACACAAACATGGGAGACCTAAACCTACAGAATAAATATTAAAGTCCTTCACTTGTATGCACAGTCTCTCCATCTCACCTGCTGAAGTTTGTACCTCCTTCAGAGAGCTTACAGGTGTCTTGGTCGTCTCTCACTATTCTCCTTCTTCACAGTCTCTCAGTTTGTGAGGACGGCCTGCTCTAGGTAGATTTACACATGTGCCATATTTCCTTCTCTTTCTTGATGATGGATGTAACAGAATTCCTGGGGATGTTTAGGGCCTTGGAAATCCTTTTGTTTCCATCCCCTGACTTGTACTTTCGAATAATCTGTTCTCCGAGTTTAATTAGAACAGCCACTTTAAAGGGGGTGAATATTTATGCAGTCACTTATTTTACATTACATTTTTTTATTTATTGATATTACTTTGTAGAAATTTGATTTCACTGAAGGTTTTTTTTTTCTTTTTGTAATAAATGCCAATTTATATTGACCACGATAAATTTATAACAGCAATAAAAGCAGAAAACATCCAAGGGGTGAATACTTTTTATAGGTGCTGTACACAGCTGACTGACAGCTTGCAGCAATAATTATGGGAGTGGGAGCGCTACTCTGCGCTCCATGGAATTAGAGAAAGCCTCTCACTTTCTGGCATCTCATTTTAATGAATTTAAATTTTAAAAACAGTATGATGAAAAACATTTCATAGATTTGACATCATGGCTTTTTATCATTGTGGAACACCTTAACATTGGTCCATGCCTAATTACAAAATTTTACTATAAAGAAACAAATGTATCTGCTAACTCAAAGCCATCTAACCATTTTATGAAAATGCTTAGATAAAGCTGATAGAATTGAAAATAGGCGAACATTTTAATAGTGTACTCCTTACACTATTCACATACAGTGTGCTAGCAGTTTATCTGCTTATGCTCAACAAGCCAATAAGTTGTTCTTTTTTTTTTTTTTGCAATAAAACAAAAAGGGTTTGATACCCCCTGTGGTATTTATTATAATTTTTTAGATTACCTTCTGAGGCACAGATGCTTTACCTGTGAACTTGACATCTGGCAGCATTTCAGCTGTCATTCCCAAATGTCTGTTGATATTTTTCCTCCAACTAAGAAGGTTCCCCGGATTGCCAGAGCACACAAGCTAATGTGTGGATGTCAGGACTGCTTTATTTGCCAGCTTTGGCAGCTGACAGATAAAATGGGTACACATAGCAGGAGCTGGTTAGCTGCTAATGCTGCCACGTGGGTTATTCAGCCAACGCAAGACTCGTTTTCAGCAGCATGAATGGAAATTAAAGTGAGCTTTTAGAACCAGCACTCAGCTGTGTTGGACGATGATTACGAGCCTTGTGTTGTGGATTCTGGTGCCAGAATTCTGGTCACAACAGCTCATAAAATCTGAGCGGCTGCAGTGAGCCGCTCAGACTGCTTCTGTTAGCCTGTTTGTCATATTGGATGTTTAGAGTGTTGATAAATAGAAAAATTCAACGCTGTACAAGTTGTGGAGTGTTAATGACATAATTTTTCTTGGCTGTAGTTTAACTGTTTCCCCGTTTATTTGTTGCACTTCACTATTACAATTCATTGTTGACACATCTACTTCATATTCATGATGGAAGTCTTCCCCTCACATTTTCACCCAGTCAGTGGGTGCTGCAGTCATAAGACGCACAAAAGCTGATAAGGTAGATTTATTGTGAGGGCGAGGGGTGACTCACAGGCTTTGACTACAACTAAAGAAAAGGAGGTAAAAGCTGTGTGTAGGAGGGGATGAGTAAGACAAGAGCACAAGAGAACCAAGAAACAGGACAAAAACACGATGAGGACAACAAATTGTTCGTATTTTGGGGATCTAAAATCTGACTCTTTAATAAAAAATTGAAATGGTAAAATTTAGTTTTGCATTTTATATATAAAATGCAACTATCTATGTATATATATATATATATGTGTGTGTGTGTGCGTGTTTTCTAATACTTTATTGTCTTTCTGCCTTCTACAATTAGCAAGTTAATGAACAAAACGAAACGCTTCAATAAGCAACATATCACTGATGGTAATACTGTGGAATTGCTATATTTAGATGCACAGTGTGTGATATCTTAAAATACTGAGTACCACCCAGCTTGAGTGGCGAAGGGGGTGGGGGCTGCAGTGTCAGGGAGCCCTGCTGCTCGGCTGCCTGCCCTGCAGCCCAACATCTGCTGAGCGCAGGAAGCATTTGAAGGATAATTAAAAGGACTGGCTTCCAATTCATTTCCCGCCTCCCATGGCTAAGCAGCAACATGCTGCTCAACAACAAGTATCACAATTATTTTGTGAATGACGAAGAAAACACAAATATCAAATGTGAACAACAAGCAGATGTCATTCTTTTCTTGTTGGTGGTTTGATTTATTTATCTATTTTTTTTTTCCATTTTCTTGTTGGTGGGTCCGATTAGTCACAAACGTGAGAACTGCGTTCTTTTGAATGGCGGGCGGAACACTGCTCTCTTGTTCTGTGCACTCGGAGCATGCAATTGAGTCAGGCTCGATTCGTGAGCGCCTCCACAGTGGTCTGTGAAGCCAGCTGAAACTCATAAAAGGCAGCAAAACTGTGCATTCTTCACCCCTCACTAAGCCTTTTCAAACAGATACTCAATAAGGCTTCTCCTCACTTTAAAGAGATTGTTAGTGGGCGCTGTTAAACAGTAGAGAGGTGAAATATCACATCACCTGTAATGAGATCTGAGCTGCCAGGATGACATTAATGAGTTAGTGTGACTATGAAGAGCTGGCTCACACTGAGATGTTAATATAGTCTGGTTCGCCAAAAGCCTCAAGGCTGTGTTTTGTCTCCTGTGCAAACAGTGAAAACATAAAACTCAGATTTCTTTTTTTGAGACAGAGGCTATGAAGAGACACTCTTATCACTTTCTGTAACAGTTGAACGATCATCCTTTTTTTTATTGTTTTTTACTGGGTGGTCATTTTTCTTCAGTCATTACGTCATGTGCATTGATATGGTTCGAGATGTGGTGCCTTACTGTAAGCTGGGGACACCAGAAACTTAAACTTGAAACCATCCAGTTTCCAGTGCAGTTCCTGAGTGACGCCTGGTTTAGCCAGCTTTTTGTGTTGGATATCTGTCATGTGACTTGGGTCCAGAATGGAGGGTTTGTTGCTTTTATTTCGCCTTGCCAAGTCATATGCGAGTCACAAAGTTGTAGCGCCACTTGAAAAAGAAAGCAATAATCAATTTTGCATAGTTAGTCTCTGAAAGGCTTGTTTTGTTCTCTGGGCCTGACGATTTAGGACCAAGAGCACCAACAGTGGCGTTTGTATTTTTTAATGGAAAACACTGCGATCTATTGTCCAAAACCCCCACGCTGCCTACCACGAGAGTCCGTTTTTGTATGCCTTATAATCACAGTGCATTTGAGTGCTCAAAATTTGCAGCCACATTATGTCTTCATCTTTTTTTGGCATGGCACTGAAAGGGGTTTGTTTACCACCCACTCTTCCAGGTTGAGACACTGGAGAGGAGACATGAATGTGCTCTCACAGAGCAGAGATTTTCAGCAGGGCAGCAGAACCAAAAGTTCTTTTGTTAAGCTGGTATCTGTAAGTATTTATGGCTGCCTCAATTGGCTTTTGTTGGCAAACACGGGGAGGGGGTCAGAGTGATTTGCACACTGGCTTTAAAGTCTTTTGTCAAAGCCAGAAGAGAATCACTCAAGCGCTGCTGCGACTGGCAGCAGTGAGTAACATGGAGTGGAAAACAGCTTTTCTGTTTCCCCAGAACCTTGTTTATAGGCTGAAGATAGCGTCTGAGAGCTTAGAGGGTTGTCTTGTGCTTTATTAGACTGGTACATACCAAACAGGGGTGCATGCCTTCTTCAATTCCTCCATAACCATACCTACAACTTTCTTTGCCATGTGTGAAGTTCCGCTTATGGCGTCTCTAGACATGGATCACTTTACCCGGCATTATAAACGTTAAATTAATTTTTGCTACTGATTTAAGTTACATTTGTAAAAAGTAGTTTTTTTTAGTTAGTTAGTTAATGCTCATTAAAGGAAAAAAACAACAAAAAACAAAAACAAAAGCCAATGTATGCTATCAAATCTTTTTTTAACCTACAATGTGTTGTCAGTGAAAGCCTGATAAATGACTTTTCCATGTCCATGTCCAGTTGCCTCTCCCCCCTCTGTGTTCACACGTGGACATTGAAGTGGTCACTGACCCATGACCAATTGCTTCAGTTTAATTACTGTGATCAGACATGTGGTGTGCTTTTGGCCTGATGACATTGTGCACCCTAGGGAGCATGGGCAGGGTCAGTGTCTTCTTGAAGGTTGTCTCCCCCTCCCCCTCCCAGTCTTCCACATGTGTCTGCTGACCTCGGGCCAGCTGGCTTCTGTGAAACCACAACAGACGCACACCACAACCACCTAAAGCACCAAAATTATTTTGTATGTTTAAGCCTTTTCCCACATTTCTTCTTTTCACGCTACTTGTCTCAATAACCCTTGCAATGGGTTCAATTAACACTCGGACCAACCTCCTCACTTCGCTGAAGTCCCCTGAGAGAAAGCTCAGACTGTGCATTGCGGCTTCGGCCCTGAAGATTGTCTCTTAGTGAGATAAAATGAGAATACACTCAGCAACCCACAATGGCTCCATTCCAGGCCGTGCCATGTGCAATAAAGCTTGGCTCTGCTCAGTAGGATGGGCTCTGAGGAATCCTCTGGAATGGAGTAATTGAGAGGGGGGATGTAGTGGAAAATGTTGCCATTTCAAAGCATGTTTTTTTCCTGCAGTGCATGCTCCTTTTGAAAAATTGATCTCCCGACCAAGAACAAACACCACTTTGCAGACATTTTCCCTGGAAGAGAGATTTTTGTTTTGTTACATACTGTTTTTATTGTACTTGTATAAAATACCAGGAATGGACTTGTGAAAATATAATAAAATAATAATCATATCTATGAGCTGTTATAGTGTAGATTCTTCACTGCCATTGTAAAGCAAAGCGGTACAGTTTCTCATTAACAAGGGCTATTATCATTTGTAGTTTTTAATTACATTGGGTTACAAATGTACCACAACCCTCTAGATTTTTTTCTTTGTTTTATTGCATTACAACCTTGAATTCAGATGGATTTTAAATTTGTTTAAGTAATTGACTTACACAAAATACTCCAGATTAAAGAAGTGAAAAGAAATAAAAAGATAAGAAGTGAAACTTGTTTAAAAAAACTGATAAAATATTAAATTGACTAATGGTAAGTGCCTATGTATTCTCCCCTTTGCTTTAAAGCACTTATTATTATCTTCAGAAACCACATATTAGGTAAATAAGATCCACTTGGGGACAGTCTAGGTGTCAAAAGATCATAGTATACGTACACCTTTTCTGATAGCCCTTAGAATCAACACAAGTGCAACAACTCTAAGTCATAAAGGCTACCACCTAGCAAGAGTCAGCATGAAGACCAAGGAACTCTCCACACAGATCAGTGACAAAGTTATGAAGAAGAATTAGGATCACCATTAAATCCATTATTAGAAAATAGTAAGAGAGACTATAAAGAGGCACTGCAAACCTGCCAAAAGATAGTCATCCTTCAAAACGTACAAACAACACAAGGAGTGCATCAATCAGAGAAGCAAGTAAAAGATCAAAGATAACCTTGACGGAGGTGGCCAGCTCTTCTTCTGTTCATAGGACCACTATAAACTTTACACTTTGCAGAGTTTGGCTTTTTGGAAGAATGGCCAGGAAAAAGCCATTGCTTAAAAAGGAAGAAAAAAAAATATGGCAGACTGTTTTGGAATATTGGAAACTTACCAAACCTGTGGAAAACTATGCTGTAGTCAGATGAGCCGAAAATTAAACTTTTTTGGCGATCAAAGACGGCACCAACCTAAGACAGTGGTTCCCAAACTGTGGGGCGTACCCCCTGGGGGGGGGGGGCAGTGCCATTGCAGGGGGGTGTGAGATGGATGAATGAAAAATAAAAAATAAAACAGTGCCCGACTAAGCATAATGGACAGGGTTTTGACCCCATTTTGCTCAGAGGCTTTTTTTAAATGTAATGATGATAGCAAAGTTGAATGTATAGAACTAAAAACAAAAAAAACAGTTACACAAAAGTGTTTCACTGTAAAGATGGTCTGTAGTTTGTTTTGTTGCAACCTGAAGTGTGAAATAAACTTAAGTGGAGTTTGAAAACAAAATATGTGTATAGGTTTGTGTCTGGTTGAACGATGTGTGTGCCCAGTTGAGTTTTTTTTTTTCTTTTTTATGGCCGGGGTGGGGGTGGGGGGGGCAGAATTTTATTGTAACCCATAGGGAGGCCCAGAAGAAAATCTTTGGGAACCACTGACCTAAGACATGTCATCATGCTGAGAGCACGTTCCCACACACAAAACACATGGTGGTGGCAGTATCATGCTGTGAGGATGTGTCATCGGCAGGAACTGGGAAACTGGTCCAAGTTGAAGAAAAGATGGATGATCCAAATGTAGAGAAAATACCAGACCCTAACCTGTTTGAGTCTTCCAGAGATTTGAGACTGGGAGGGAGTTTCACCTTCCAGCAGGACAATGACCCTAAAAGTCCTGTTAAAACAACACTTCAGTAGTTTAAGAAAAAAAAAAAAGCCCAAATGTCCTGGAATGTTCCAGTCAAACCACAGACCTCAGTCCAATTGAGGATCTTTAGTATGAGTTAAACTTACACATCAATCTTTTCTCATTACTTATCAACATGAACTGTAGACCAGTTTGATTATTCTCAATAAACTCGCCACGTCACCTTGAATAGACACCATTAGATTGTAAACACATTTCTGCTGGGGACAACATGGGATTTCCCCTCGCATTTCTCCCTTTCACTCTGTGTGCAATAAAAAATACTCCTTTGCAAAGTAAAAAAAGTATTCAGTGCTCTAAAACCAAGCTTCAACGTGTGAGGAGTTTGGCATTAGACTGGATGACTATAACACTGTTGTCTCAACACTCCTTCTGAAAGAGATATCTTTTTAAAAGCAATTAAAAATTCTTTGCTCTCTGTTATTGGCAGGCATTCTTGTTTCATCAAGCAGACTGCAGAGTCTCAGTTGACACGTAGGCAGATGTATTTCCATTGAATCACACAGTGCAGTTCACTTCAACAGAGATTTATTTTCCAGCTATTTAAACGCATTAGGTCAACACTGCCTGTAGATTGTCTAAAGTAAGTCTCTAAATCTGCATATATATATATATATATATATATATACACATATGTATATGCCTGATTTCTTCTTTCTGGGTCATGGGGGAGCTGGTTCCTATACATATATATATATATATATATATATAAA
>NC_051430.1:10072949-10077552 GCF_001649575.2 Kryptolebias marmoratus | reverse complement strand
GAGTCTTAACATCTGTGGTCTTCATTTCCTCCTTTGGCCAGGTAATTATTCCTGCAGGGTATCTGATTACTGGTAAGGCATAGCTGTTTATCGCACGGCTCTTGTTCTTGCCATTGAGCTGGTTTCTCAGGACTTGCCTTATTCGTTGGAGGTATTTGGCTGTATATATATATATATATATATATATATATATATATATATATATATATATATATATATATATATGTATATATATACAAAGTCACTCTGGACAGGTCTCCAGTCCATCACAGGGCCATATAGAGACAAATGAGACAAACAACCATTCATGCTCTCACTCACACCAAGGGACAATTTACTTATCAGTGAACCTAATGTGTATGTTTTTTGTCTTTGAGAGGAAACCAGAGTGTACAGTCTTTTGATTTCTATTTTCCTTCCTTTTGATTTGTATTTCCTGCTGATTTAGTAAAATGCATATTTAATGTCTTATACTAAATGGATTAGCTACGCATGATAAGGTTCAGAGACTTGGGTCCTGCGTAGTGGTTTTACTAATCTTATACCTGCTGAGTTGACCTTTTCAAAAACCCAAAGGTAGCTTTACTCAGGCTGAACAATTATAGTTTCAACACACCTCTTTGCTGTGGCTTTAAACAGAGTTCAACCAAATTGCCATAATAGTATTTATGCATCTTTAAGATAAATCATCCAGAAATAGCCTTCATCCAGCAAAACAAAAATGCAGTTTTTTATGCAGTACAGTGCAACTATCCAGTGTGCCTGCTTACATAGTTTACTGGTGCCTTTTTGAAGAAATCCAACATGTTGACTTGATGTAAAGTTAGTTATTTTATGCACTTTTTTAGACATTTGTGGGCAGTTCTTCTTGTCCTTAAAACACAAACTAATGTTAGTCCACACGGTATTGTTTGAGTAAAAAAGTCCAACCACAGTAAAGCAACACAAACATCACATAACTTTATGTCCTTCCAAATCATTATAATGCAAATAAATGTAAAGGTCTTTCATTTTAAAATTTGCACATTTGTAAATCATTAAGTCTGAATAATCTTCTGCTGTACAAATCTAAATAAAATGCTGTGGAGAACTGGTTTCTCTCAGGTTGGATGTGCATGAGAAATGAATACAGTAACTCTGCTATAAATAAAACACGTTATTCCTGAGTGAATACATGGTCTCTGGCTGGAGCATGGCAACAAGAAATATCACATTATTAGTTTTTGTTTAGACTGAAAAAGAACTAGACCTCAGCCCTATAAAATAACAATTGTTTAACACATTTCTGACGACATTATTCCACCGCTGCACGTATTCCTTTTCCCTGTCTCCACTTCCTCATACCAATCATTCACAGATAATGATTGATAATGTTTTTCTGGGGACAAATTAGGCGATCTGAACCCAGCCTTCGTTTAACAGTGTTACTAAACCAGATAAGACTTTTAAAAAAGTATAGTGAAGCATTAAATCATTCTGATACCTCACTTTGGCATTCTAAGAGTAGTTTCTCCACCGCGATCAGGCTCAATGTTTGTATTCACATCACCTGTAACATCTGGTGTTTTGTAACTGAATCAGAACTGCTTGGTGTCACGACACTGACACGAAGCAGCGCATTGTTCTCGCTGGGCTGTTGGAAGATGATTGTGGTGATTAGAGCAGTTTTACTACAGTTGCTCCTCAGAGGTAGCTTCACTTTAGAAAACGCTGGGCTTTTGTTTTGAATAAGAAAGCAGGGTGTGCACAGCAACAGGAAACAGATGAGTATTTGTTTGTCTTACTGAAACGCTTGCACTGACTGTTGTTTCAGTTAGTTTGTACAAGGTTTAACAAGTTCCAAATGGATGCCAGAGAAAACAGAAGTTGTCATGTTGTGTCATTGATCTGTCGAAGCGTGCTTCGGGCGTGTGATGACTTGCAGCGATTAATGTTTTTTGTACTGAAGTGATAAAAAAAAAGAGACAATACTGGGGTTTTCATTTTCTTTAGATCGAGTTGAACTGCAGCGCTGCAACTGGGGTCTTATTTGCGAGACAATTCGTTAATCTTGATGCTTGTTTGTCAGATGCTTGAAAAACAGCAGGCAGGGTGTGTTCTGTCTTGGAACATATTTACGGCACTTTTCCAGCTTGTTCAAATGGAGCATTAATTTAAAGTGTGAAGAAGGAGACAGTGGTGACAAATCACTTGTTCAGCGGTTGAAAACCATAGGCTCACCCACTCAGGAAGTGTCGCGATTGTTGTGTTTTAAGAAATGTTGTTTTTGCAGCCTTTTTGTGGCTGCTCCACATCTCAAAGACCAACAACCAGCTCAGCACGTGCGGCTGTCACTCACTGAAATGACAGTGATCTTTTGACCCCCAACTACGCCTCTTTGTTGTATTTGCCGGAGTGCCGGCCTTGCCTTTCTGAAAGCTGATCAGGGCTCGAGAGCCATTCAGCCCCACTAGCTGAGTTATGAGCTCAGCTGACTGAGACACAGAAATGGGTATTTTCAGATAGCATCAAATAGGGAAGGAAACATTTTTCCAAAACTTTAACATCCGAGTCTAATTTGTTTAAACTGAGTGTTTATTCATGCCCCAAAGAAGAGGCATTTTAGTAGTTTGATATAGTTCCAAAAGATTTAATGGTGATGTCTGTTCAACGAGTGGGAATTTTTTACAGAAGGGAACATTTTCACTTACAAATAACTTCTTGTGATATGGTATTTTTCTTAGTGTGGAACCTGTCGAACCTGACTGACACATTTACTAAACCACCATTTATTGCTGTGTTTTTAGCATTATCTCAAAAGCTTCAAGTGACTTCGACAGTAAGACTAATGAGGTATGACTTTGCCCTCTCAGGCATGTTGCCTCAAGAAATGCTTGCACAGTAGGTTTTGATAAGATCTTATCTGGTTTGGGTTTTTTATCGCTCTCATTTCGGCTGATACTCATCGGAACTGTCTGTTAGTTTTCTCCCAACAGCTGTGGAAACTGTGACAAGGCTTTAGGTTGGAGATGAAAGGGGATTAGGGAGAAAGCTAAAGTGTCTTTTTTTATGAGAATTTGGTAGGAGATACACTTTTCTCCTGCTGTTAACTGTGGATCGGAGGAATTACACCAACAGTGTTTTGCTTCAACAAAACATTACTTGTCCTTGTAGTTTAATGCACAAATAAAAATGGTATTTATAGTTTCTTTCCCAGCTGCAATCATCTCTTTACTATTTGCGCTCAGGTGCACAAGGCAAACCAAGCTACTGTTTCATATGTCAGAGTTAGTTTTTGTAAAAAAAAAATCACAAAACCTCAAAAAAGCCTGAATTTCTGTATTGTGCTGAGGGAAAAATAGCCTATGATTTTTCATGCTTCTGTTGTTTTTTGTTTGTTTGTTTTTTATGTCAGACTGGATTACTTAGTTTGTGACAGGGAATAAATGTCTAAAGGAAAAACACAGCATTTCTGCCAGAGAGTGAATAAGATATGATGTTAGACTGAATGTCTGAAAACAAAGTAAGAAAATAGCACATTAGCTGCAACATTTTTACACTGAAAGTTTCATTCATGAGAGGAAAAATGAACACATTCAGCTGTAACTTAATAGCTTCTTGTGTGAACTTGAAAGCATTTAGTTAAGTTAAACATAAGAATGAACTCTGGAGGGTCGGTCTTGTTTTTCGTCTCAAAATGCTTTTCAAATATTTCAGTAAATAAAACTTAAAGGGAGTTTTTTAGTGAGCGTTTAAGTGATTTGCTGGGTTTAAGCTTGTTTAAATGCCTCGTCTAATTGCTGAATAACCACAGGAGCCACAGGAGCACAGGCCAGGTTAGAGCTTGCAAACTGCAGTCTGATGAACACCTGAACGTTCTCACAGTTTACGAACCAGCTGCTTGTGGTTTGTCACCTCCTCTGTTTCCCTCTCTGAAACAATTCAGAGTACCTTTTAAAGATTAGATCTGCTGCATGTTAATGTTTGCTGCAGAAGCTGTTTCAAGTTGTTTTCACCTATCATATTACCATCAAGGTTTTCTTTTTACTCTGGTGTTTAACAAACAACCTTTACTGATATGAGTAACTTAACCTTCAAATTGAAACTGAACTTGACTTCTTATCAAATGTACTTTCAAATTCTTGATAATATTCATGTTTTATATTTAGGTTCTGATTCAGATCAGTGAGAGGGATAAGTGTTAAGGCATCCTGACAGTTTTATCACCTGAGAAGACTCTCAACTCTTGTCTCCGTCAAATAAACATGTACACGTCACTGTAGCCCAAATAATCACGAAGAGGATGTCAGGGGGACAAGTTGTGGTTAGCGCACTAACCACAAGTACAAGTCTTATTTTGACCTGCTGTCAGATTTAAAGTTGTAAAAGCTGAAAAAAAAATCCTCTTGCTACTTATGACAATTGTATTTTCTGCTTTTGTCTAAAAACTTTGATCATTGCTGCTTAAATCTTCTTCTCTGCAGGTCATTTGTAAACATACTCCCTGAGAGCTACTTTCAACGTTTTCTTCCCAGAACTCGAATTGGAGCTGAGCTGCTACCAATCCTGACTTAACACTGGGAACAACCCAGCTACAGCTGTCTCTCAACCCCCCCACCCCCCC
>NC_051430.1:10071085-10072925 GCF_001649575.2 Kryptolebias marmoratus | reverse complement strand
CCCCACCCCACCCCCGCAGTCTCACCTACATGTTTGTCCCTCGTTTCCCAGCGGCGGACAGAAAGCCACAGGAAGCTGCTGTCAGCTGCCTTAGAAGCAGAGTGAGCGATGTAGGAAGCGACCATCAATCCCTCCTCATTTCCTCTGCTCTCTGGTCCCCGGCTGCTGGTTTTGGACCACAGTCTCCCCGAGCTGCACGCCATCAATATCCACTAATGATAGGAATTAGTAATAAACCACTGGACGCCGACATTAGACGGGATCAACAAGATGCTTGTTCCTCTGTTTAACATGCTGCTAGAGCATATAGAGGTTACACCCTGCGCAGATTAGGACCAGATTGAATTAGCTGTGGCTGGACAAGTATGAAAAAAGCCTTTGGTGGTTTGTTTGGTATGAGAATACATGTGGTAAGGCTTAGAAATTGAAACAGCAGAGGAAACGGAGCACAGTTTATAGTGGATAGAAAAGCCCCAAGTGGCCTGCAGAGCACATTTTTCCACCAGCGTCTCTTTGTCCTGTAACAAAGACAGGAAACATTAGAGATGACTGGTACTCTATAGAAGCACATAGTCACCTCTTTTAAACCGTTTCAGTTAGACTACAGAGCTATCTGAAGGCCGATCAACCAGCAACAACTTTTCTGTGCTGTTATTTTAATCATGTCAATAAATTAAACCCAATTCTTACTCACAGAGTATGTTCGGAAAATAGTGGAAAACCAAAGTAGTACACTTTTGCAACTAGAGAAATTGCAATTTCTGCAAAAACTCAGTGTGAATGCTGAGTGATGAATGACTTTACTGAAATTTGCTGAAGACGATGAAATTGAGTTGTTGAAGCTAATAGAAGCAAAATTCAAGCTAAAGGATAAAATACGCAAAATGCCATCTAAAGGCCAAAAGGCCAAAGTAGTTCAAAGCTAAATGTAGCAAATGCCTAGCTAAAAGCTTAGAGTAACAGAAGGCTTGCTAAAAGCAGCAAAACACTAGGAAACACCAGCAAAAGGTTAGCTAAAAGTAGCAAAATGCTAACAAAACAGACTATGACCACATTGTCAGGCCTCCTTACCCCATTGGATGTTGACAACATTATGATGTAAAACAAATTAGCTAGAATGTTGATGGTCTTTGTTGGGTCTTAACAAGGTCTTTAGGGGTGTATTAAGAATGTAGTGGGCTTTCCATTATGCATAATAGAGCGTGAGATCGGGGAGAGGTTTGAACATGTACAAACTTCAGATGGGTGGTTGTGGTGCTTTATCATTGCGGTTTTAGCGTATTGAGGTCATGGGTGGACCATGGGAGAGCATGGTGGTTGCTTGGTTATAAGGATTTAAAAGCAGATCTGGCCATGCTGACCCTATGTTATCCAAAATTGTGACAAGGTCAGGAAAACAACCTTATTTGTGATATTTGTGGAGTAGCGTTGCAATGATTCAAGAGAGTTGTGCCAGGGCAGGGCCCAGGGAGCGATGTGACTGTGGGCATACATAATAGCATTGTTGTGAAAAGGTGCTGTTGGCGTAAAGAGTGTAATAAGGGCACGGCAGAGCATTTTGGTGATGTGGAAAAAAGCAGGAACAAACCCAGTAGATTACTATATAGAGCATTTTAGCATTGTAATTGCCTTCACACTGGGGAGGTTTCCAAATTTATCACAAAAACAGCAAAACTTTCATGGAACATCTACAGTCCTGCTCACCATTATTGGCACCCATGAAGTTTAAGTACATATAATGGAATATTTACTGAAGGAAATTCATCAAGTGAAACAACATTTTATTGCTGATAGCTTGTGCTTGATGCAAAACAGCAAATGATCAAAAACATTTAAAAAG
>NC_051430.1:9949958-10071005 GCF_001649575.2 Kryptolebias marmoratus | reverse complement strand
ATTGGCACCCTTTGCTGCAAATCAATATGAAAACCCAATTTGGCTCACCTGTTGCAAATCACACATAAAGATCACTTGTGATGGACTGCCTCCACACATATGACATGAATTAACCAATGAATGATCATAAAGATATTTACTCAGCTATGCAAATCATGAAGGGGTGCCAATAAAGGTGAGCAGGACTGTAGGTTGTGGAGAGTGGAGCGAAGTCCTCATCTAGTGTGAAGGAGATGGGGTTTCTTATGGAAGAATGCTGAATCTGATTTATCCAAAGTATTAGCTTCTAAATAGTCCGCTGTGTAGAGCTAGGCTGTTAGCTACTTTTGATTTTTTTTAGAGTAAATAACAACAATAAAGCCTCCCCTTTCACTTGATACAAGCAATTTAATTTTTATATTGTGATTTTAGCAGATTTAAGTTAGCTGTGGTTTTTCTTTAGTTGACAGTGTTGCTGAACGATGGGCACAATTTGGTTGAGACGTATTAAGTGTTTTTCCCCTGAATTCTGCCACAAGGCAAGATTAATATAGGCATCACATGAAATTTGTTTAAAGTAAAGAATGTGATCACTGTATTTATTTCATTTGGCTGTAGATAGAGCTCGGGTTGTGTTTAAAGAGGCATTTCCACCCCTAATGATCATCTCAGCTGTCTGTCAGCCAGCAATGTTGACCTGACCCTGACCTGTTGCTGAAGAGGGTGTTGTTGCCTGAGGCAAAATACAAGCACTGTGAACATATTCTTTGGAATTTCTTTTTCAAATAGTTTATGGAGGATTTTCACTGAGAGGAAATGGCAGATGCCCTCAAGGCATGCAGCTTGCATGTGTGAGGATAAAACCTTAACTTTACTGGTGAGAGTTCACCAGTTACCAAGCATTAAAAAGTTATGTCTTCCTCAATTACATACTTTGTTCTGCTCTTACTTTTATGGTCTTTTATGGGTTTTGTTTTGCTCTTTACAAATAACCCAGACTCTTGAGGAGTGTCTGTAGCAGCTGGAGTTAATTTATCCGAACCTTGTTATCCTCATTCCCTCCTTTAGTACATTCTCAGAAGTTACTGTGCTGCTGGAACTGACTGACTCCTTCCAAATATCACTTTTTTCCCTCAGTTGAGGCCCAGACATTGTCAGGATATTGCTCTGATTTAAGCACCAGAAAGACTTCCGTTTCCCGGCTCCGAGTACCAGGCCAGGCAAGAGACAAGAAGCAAGAGTGTAATTGCTGGGGTGGAATGTGCTGTGTACAAATTAATGGCAGCCTCCTTTGAAAGAGCACTATTGTAGGGGTGGGGATGACTTGAAGCTGCTATTGTTGCCTTTTGATTGAGGCCTCTTTAAGACAGGGAGGCAGTGAGCGTGTTGAAACATCTTACAGCTGAGGCTCAATGCTCGAAACACTAAAAGCTCTAAGCACCGAGGAAGATGTACACTCATTGGTGAATCACTTAATTCTCTGACTTTTATTGCTAAAATTGGACAAGAAATCTGTACGCTGGAATGATTCACTTCAACCCTTTTGACATTATTTTATTGTTAAACAGCAGATTTAAGAAGAGGTACTCTTTGAAGCTTTTTTTTTTTTCCGTCTTCTTTTTGGTATCCTGCACAGCCGTTACATCAGACACAGCTTGCTCGGTTGAGTTTACATCTCAAACCTTCAAAGCCGTTACAGCTCAATTTCCTGGCTTTCTCTTGTTTGAGAAAGAGCCTGACGGTTTTCAGTGCTGCTGGAGTCTCACTAAAGCCTCATGACCCACATCAAACAGTGTGACGGCCGCAGAGAATATGCAAGTTTCTTTATGAATTTGCTGGTTGCAACATGAATGGACAGATTGCATTGTTTCCTGGAACCCAAAAAACAGCCCGTTTATATCATGTTCAGCTTTCAGGCTTGCAAAAAAAGGGATTTCATATTAAAAATCCCCTGAATGGCATTTTGCGGCCCGAACACACATGGGTTGTTTTCGTAGACATCTAAGGGATGATTGATCTGTGATTCTTGCGCCGCTGTGCTGGCTTTTGTGTTATTCAGGCCGGCTTTGATAATTCAATGAAACACATCAAACATATCTCAAACAGAAAATCCCAATCTGTCATTCCCTGTGAACCCAGTTTTATTTGAGTCAGTGGGTTTTCAGCACAGCCGTTTTGGCAGAAGCGAATGTTAAGAAAAAATAAATAATTTCCCTCCCACAAGGTAAACAGCATTGTTTTACTTTGTTGTGCCAGCACTTTCAGTTTGAAAGGAAACATTCCTGTTAGAGGAGCTCACTATTCAAAAGCAAAGAAAACCAAATTTGGTCTAACTGCACTTTCTAGTAAGAGAAAAAACATGAATATACAATCCCTGCAAATTCCAGTCTGCAACTGCATCTAATTATCCAGCAATAGAAAGGTCTGTACAGCTGATAAAGGACAAACTGCATGTCAAGTGAGCCACAGCTGTTTCGTAGGGCAGATGGTTCGGTCTTCACAGCTTTATGAATCACTCTGCCTCCAAGCTATGTATATTTGAGGAGACTTGTATTTAAATTTACACGGTGGCTTGTAAAAGAAGGAACTAAAAACTTCTCTTTGTTCATCAGTAGTACATTTTTATAAGCAGTCTTTTAAAGACGGGTCATTGATGTTGTAAAATGCTCAGATAATAGTCTAAATCTCAGCTTCGGTATGTGCCGATCTGTGGGGTTTTGCTGTTTTCTCCACAGCATTTTTATCACTTTCTGCTGTGAGTGGCTGATATTTGATACTTGATATTTGAGTGTTTAAAAAAAAAAATCCAAAGTAAGTCCTATCACATGCTGGTTATATCTGCCACTGATAAATATTGATTCTTCATGCAGTGCCATCTGAGACCATAGATGTTCGACTTTAGCTTGCAGCCTTGATATTTTTCACACTGAAAAAAGACTGCTCAAATAGTTTTTTTTTCTTACATATATATTACGCACCGTAAAAGAATTAATGTGCAGATACCATGAGAGATTGTTTTTCTTCAAACAAATACTTTTCTCTAGCAATTGTTGAGAAAAAGAGATCGTCTTCCCACCTCTGCTCCTCAGACTCTGTTCTTCATGTGTTGCTTTTGTATCGCAGTCACCTGCTGACATCACCTGTTTAAAAGAACATCATGTTTTGCCGATTCTGACTCTAAATTGCTCTATTCCCATCTGAATAGCAGAAATATACTGTATGAATGTTACCAAATGAAGTGAAGTGAAACTGACGAGAGAAAACAAATTATCTTGGGTTCATTGCAAGTGTAAGGCTCACTGAAAGTTCTTTAAATTGGTTTTTAATTGTTTTTTGCATACTGTCCAAACTTTTTCTGATTTGGGGATGTGTGTTCCTAATAGTAAATAACTCTGTTCCACATTGTCAGCTGTGACAGCTGACAAGCAGAGTTTCAATCAGATTAAACCTTTGAACACTGAACAAGACTGACTAGAAACAAGACAGAATTTTTTTTTTCTTCTAAGCTGTTGAGGGAACAAATTTTGGGTATGTTCAAAATCAATCGAGTCAGTGACAATAATCTGTGCTCACAGAGGTCCAAACAGGCTGAAATTGGCCCGTGAATGGCACTGAGTAGTGACGAAGAACCAAACAAGTGCTGTTTTGAGAGCGGCAGCAACACCAGAAGCAACAGCCGCCCAGTCACAGTGAGACGCTGTGACAGCGCTGACAGGATAGAGCTAATTTTTAAAGTAAAGTGTGCCTCCGCTCATACATCTGAGCTCAGGCAGACAGAGAGAGCAGCAAACAGCAGGCTGCCGGAGACAAGGGCATGTTCAGCCGCCAAGCTACAGCAAATCTTCAAAGGGAGGATTTGTATGAAGACTTCTGCTCGATTTTTCTGAGGCGGTCCTTTATGTGACACCAAGAAAAACGCACTTTCTTTTGACTCTTTATCAGGGGAGATGACTCATGCTTTTATTTGCCTTTAACTATTAGGAGAATTAAGTAAATATAGTTTACATAGCATTTATGCACGCCATGTGTTGCTATTTGAAATGAAAGAAACAAAAACAGCTAACAGTCTCAGATTTTCTTAGATATTTTTAAAAAATATACTGTATATTCACACACACAAGTGTAAATAAAAGGTTCATTTCTTGTCTATTTGCTGTTTTTATTAAGACCATGTAATGTGATGTTGTTCAGGACTCTGCTGTATTTATGGTATTATTCATGATGACTGAGTAAAACTGAAAAAAAGAGGGTGTTTGTAACGCCAACAGCAGTTAGGCTACAGGTTTATTTTCCAGTACCTAATCACATTAATGATTTTTCTTAAAATCAAAGGCCTAGCAGTCCTTTGATTTTATGCAATGCAGATTATCTACTACCTTTCATGCTGGAGATCATCTTATGTTGAAAATTGAGTTTTGTGTTGGCTGATGTGGCTTTAACTATACTGAGGTGTACATCCAGTTATTACTTTCTGAAAGGTTCATTAGAATCTTTACAGTGGTTGATTAGATATTTTGGTAGGGTTGATGCCAAGAGTTAATGATAAGGTTTTAGGCAAAGATCTTGTGCCGTGAGTAGCACTTGGAGTGTGTGTTGTGATTGACTCTCAGCTACAACCACACCAAATTGTAGCGTAATATCTGTAAAATTGACTGAATTATAGCCTTTTTTGGATGTTTAAAGTCAGTTGGCTGTGGCGGCCATCTTGAATTGTGTTGCCAACAAAAGATAATCAGTTGTAGATGAACATCTAATGATTCCTCTGTGTATGTTTCATTAAAATTTGTCCAGTGATTCATGAGATATTTTGGTAACAGACAGAAACACAGACACAGGCATAAACATCATCATCCACCTTTGCCTTTGGGCGGCCAGTGATAAAAATGTAACTGTACTTTTTGCTCAGTTCCTCATCATGTTTGCTTGATGACATTTCTTCTGTTGGAATTCAAAATGCATTTAATCACATTAAGCGGCTGTCTGTTGTCGAATTTGTTTGCCAGCGCCGTGCTTTAATTAAACCACATTAAAGCCAGAATGGTGCGCTTTTTAAGTTGTGTCAAATACAGCATTTTACTGCTCCTGTGTGATCCAAGCCGTGTGAATGTGGATCAGAGCCCACTTTCAGAGAGCTGTGTGCTTTTTCCTGATTCCTTTTGTCATCATTAAAAGCTGGGTTATTGCCGTGCTGCAGGAGGATTTTCATTTCTCTTCTGGACTGAAATGCCTGTGGCCTATTTTCAGCTAATGTACTCCTGGGTACTGGGACCTATTGTGTTTCCTGTAGACAATCTTTTTAGTTACACAGCCTTTTGCTCTGATTATACTGCTTCCACTCTGTCTGTCTGTCCTGGAAAACCACTCTGTTTGAGACGATGAAAAAAACACATTGCACCTGAATTTGGAAAGAAAGAAAAAAAAAATTCTCCTAAAGCTTGTTTTCTGCTTTTCCCACCCCGCCAGTGTCTGAAGCCATCACTTAACATATTGGCGCCACTTCTCCTGTTATGTGGCTGATATAAACCACCAGCGGTGTGCTGTTAGCTGCTGAAACACGTAAGAGGCTGGCTGATGGAGGAGATGAGCATTCTAAACAGACTGCATTATTAGGTACACAGCTGGAAGCTCGCAAGCCTCTCATTTGTATTGCCGCGACGGGAGCATAAACAACGGTGTAATCTCCCTCACTTCAATGATGTAATCAGCGGTAAAAACTCACGATAGTCTGCTCTGAATGAGCCGGCTGTGGCACTGATGCAATATGGCTTGTTTTGATGATAGCGCTGCTGAGCATTGTGTGTCTTTTCTGCGTGCGCTGTCAGTGAGGAAGAAAAATGTCCGTCTTCTGCAGCCACACGGGGCCACTTTAGGTCAGATTAATGGTTATATGTGGATTAGTTTATTGATCTACACATGGAAACGTGATAATGTGTCTTGGCAAGTGTGTACTGTAGTGTTGATTGTAGGCCGCACTTTATCCGTTTCCCCTTACTTCACTCAGCGTAAATTTCTCTGCGCAGAAAAATCCTGAAGGGTCAAGATGGATGTGGCCAAAACGTCAAAAAACAAGTAAAATGAATGATTCTCTTAAAAAAACTGAAATGTAGGAGCTATAGAATGTGTGCTGTTTGGGGTAATGTCAGATAACATTACAAAGTCAGACAACTTCTGCTAGAGGAAGTTAGGGAAAGAAATGCATTATGCACTAATGAGCTGTTATTAATGTTTAACGAAATAGAAAAGAAGGAGAGGCAAGAGCAAAGAAAAAAACAAACAAACAGGCAATGATTTCTATTGCTGTTGACCCTGTGTTCAAACCATACTGTGATTATATCACTAATATTTATGAAATTTGTGAGTTAGATTTGTTTGGGTGGTAACCATCCACATAAACAAAGATGGACAAAATTACTCCATATAATATTCTTTGGCACCAGTGTCTGCACATTAGGGATGTGGGGCTGTACCATTGACTACCTACACACCCTCTCAACTGTCATTAACTGTGACATAACACTCTTTTGAACCTCAAATAACTAATTGAAACTAGCCATGTTTTAAAAATGCATATTTGAACATACAGCAGCAAGATGAGTTACATAAATTAACCACCTATAAAAAAATATCTGAAATATATTTTTCTCTTTTTTTTAAGTCAGGGAAGTGTCCCAGTCATTTACATGGAAGAACAGGACTTAAACATTGTGCTGCAGCCAGCCACTCGTCTTTTGTGGCTTCAACTTCCATCTTCTGGTTCTGTGTCTAGTTATAATATATGACAATGGTGGTACCTCCTTTATAAACTATACTGGGGTATCCGAAAATAGCAATGGTGTTGCGTTGAACACAGTCTTTAAAACGTCAGCTACAGATTTAATGCCAGGCATGTGCAAATAGGTTTCAACCATGTGGTTACATTTGTGTATGACAAGCGTATGTCCTGTAAATTCTTCTGCTGCTATTCCTGCGGTATAGTGGTTAAATTTCGCTGTAGCGACACCTGCTGTCTAAGAGGGGGACTGTAGGAATTGTTGTGCATTTCCAAGTACAAACAGCAAGTCCCCACTGTTGGTGCCACAACATGCTTGCTGTATCACTAATGCATGTCTTGTTCATTGGTGAAATGACTTAAAGTATGCACAATTTGATACAGGAATCAGCTGCAGTCCAACTCAGAAAGTATTAATGTTTGCAGTGCCTTAGCCAATCAGAGTGCTTCCTCACAACATGCAGTTGGGGAGTGGTGGGGCAAAGGTTTAAAGAGGTGAGCCCATGATTGGGAGGTCGCAGTTTTAAATCCCCCAGTCCAGCACAAAATTTGGGTTGGGAACATGGCGTGCTCACATCTGCTTCCACCTTCATTAGCTCCACTTTGGGCCCTTGAGCAAAGTCCTTAACTCTCCAGCTCCAGGTGCAATGTGCGATAGGAAAAATTCGGAGAATGAATAAAAAAAATAAAAAATAATAATATATTCCTTTTAGGTAGTAAAACACAGCACTGATAGAACATGCAGTATCCCTGCCTGTTGAGTCGAGCATAAGTAAAATTCCAAAACTAAGAAAAATGTAATAAAAATTTCTGCCGTAGTAGGCTGAATTAGGATGTATAAATGTGTAGCTCCACATATAGGGTTGTGGTCGATTGGTACTGGTCAGTTTCACTGTCTTGTAATCCAGAGGCTACACGTTTGAGTCCAGGTAGGCAGCAGGAAAGGCATCTGGCATGAAACAATAATCAAATCTTTCGTGCAAGTTTGAAGGGAGCAGCTAAAAGAACAACAACAACAAATGTGTAGCTCCAAAGCTAACAATGTCACAGTGAGCTAACCCTGGTTTATACAGTGCATTGCCTTTTCTTGTGCCATGTTTTTACAAACCCAATACAATATTCCACAGGATATCCTCTAAGCCCAGACACATCCTCCTTTTTCAGCACATTTTTGAGTAATTTTTACTCACTGGTTCCAGACTGAAATGAGTTATGGAAAGCTGAAGTGAAGGTCCATATTGTTTAAAAGAACAATCATAGGGTGCGTCCTCCAGTGAGCTGGAAAGTGGAGTGCAGTCTTTATTTGTTGATGCAGCTCCATTTTTTTCCCCCTTCAAATTTTACCCAACTGGGCTTGGTGATTCTTTTGAAAACAAACTTAGAGAAAGACTTAAATGCAAATGACAATAATCACGTTCCTCCTTCAGGGTGAGAGCAGAGTAATAAGAGGCTGAACAGCAGTGTACAGGCCTATTACTGTCACTGAGCTTATTAACCTGCCTGCTATCTCTGAGGACACACACACACTCGCAAACCAAGGCCAGTTATAATTGGTTTTTGAGGAATCCCTTTTCTGTGGTCAAGTTGTTAGTTTGGTTTCAAGCCACTAGTTTCAAAACCCACAAGTTAAATTAATGTGAGAGTCATTGACCAAAACTGAGTCTACTGCTTGTGCCTGCAGCATTACAGGATTCTACACAAAAAAACAGAAATTGACATATTCATATGTTTTGTGCAAGAATTGGTATGAACAGATTTATTAGTTAGCTGTAAAGGATTGGAGGAAAAGTCCCATGTTGTAGCGTGCATGGTGTCAGACCTGTAAAACTTCATATTCATAAACATGTTGGGCTTCCCTTGTTTTGTATTTTATTTGCATAAAAGAAAATTATCTTAAGTAATTCCACAAAATCATGTTTTTGTCTTTTTCAAGCTGTTTAAGAGTCCAGGAGAACAAGATAAATCAGCTACATTAGCAGCCAAATTCTGGTGCTTCACGCTTCGTCAAGCTCAGGAATTCCATTTTGTGTGTGTGTGCATGTGTGTGTCTCAACGTCATCTTTGAAAACAAGAAGCTACATCCAGTTATTATTTAATAGTAGGAGAAATGAAAATCCTTATTTAAAAAATATTTAGGCTTTGAAAAACAAGAAGTATTTCAGTCAAACGCTTCAGTGCACAAAAATAACTGAAAATGTAAGCATGTGATTCCAACCCAATGTTGACCTTATTCGAAATGACCCAGTCTGATTACAATGTTTGCATCAGTGTTTAAAATATGCCACTCATTTTCCTGTTTACAGAGCATAACTCTGATCGATAGCACTCATCATTTTCCATTTGTCCCCATAAATGACTCTAATGTTTGCACCCATCCATAGCTGTTAACCCTACGAGCTTTACTCGGTAGTTTTCTTGTCTAAATGTGTGATTCTTTTTGCATACAGACATCTCATTCTGCTCTGACGCTGTTGTGTGACAAGAGGCCATAAAAAAGAAACAGTAATTCATGATAACAATATTAAAATGTGTACTGGCTGAATAAAGTGACTAACAGAACACTCAGCATAGTTTAATTTAATTAGTGTTAACCTTAATTTGCTCAAGGTAATCAGAAAATGCTGTCAACATGGCAGTGTTTTATTCAGAGTATGGTGTTAATCAAGTTAATATCCGAATATTGCTGCGCATGCAAACGCACCCTCTGAGGCAGCTCAAAGAGATGACCTTTAAGAGAGGAGAGCCAGAGCCAGAGCGGCGGCTAATAATATCACTGTATTCAGCTCAGAAAAACACTCGAGTTGGAATGTGACAATATGCAGCTGACGAGAGTATAGGATGGTGTAACATTTTTAGTTCAGGTCGCAAGTGTTAACCTCCTCAGTGTTCATAAATTCACCTCACAGGAAGCAGGTAAATGAGGAGTGCCGCCCAATTTGGAAAACTTCTGGTTTCTTCTGCTGTTGCAGCAGAATATTTTCTCGAAAGTCAAGTACTGGCGCCAGAGCTTTCGGTTATGCTGTTTCATGCACTCGAATATACAGTAGATCCATATTTATGCAGATCATATCTCCATATATAAAAATATGTCCATACACGTCCATATTTTCCATTTTCAGAAATGGATTTGTGCAGCGCTCAGTTCAGTGAGCTAACTGACGTCACACCAAATTTAAAGCAGCCTTAAATGGCAGGCAGCAACACGTAGCTCTCTTTTTTACTGACTACTCGCTACACTTACTGTTAAATTTATTTGTGCCTATACAAACATTTTGTGACATGTTATTTTTTGACTGTGCCTGCTTTGCGCCTAAACCGATGCATGGAGTACGTTCCACATAAATCACACTGCTGCATAGAACAGGATGATTACCCAGCTTTCTCTCTATTAAGTTTCCTTGACAGCAGAATGTGCGGGCTGGGAAGGTCGCAGAGGAGATAAGTAGTACTTACCATATTCAGCATTGTTTGAACTTGGTAATTATATTCAGCTTGAGACGTTTCTCCTCCTTCCACCTCTCAGTTCCTCTCTCTCGATGTATCTTCACGGCTAGTTTAAGTGCTGGTGTTGAGTTTTAACAAGGCCACTTTTGTCCAAGATAAACCTTCCAGACAGCGCTCATCAGTGCGCTATAAGATCCCTGGCTGTCGGAGCACAGAGCGCTGCCCCCGGGGCCATCTTTATCACTTCACCGACAATCACCAATACCCACCAAGATAGATGGGTTTCTCAGTTCTCTCTGTGGGGAGCCCTTCAGCCGACAATGATGGCTTCTCTCTATCTTCAAACACTTCTGAGTGGCAGCTTGGCAGACAGACAAACATAAAAATACAGCGAGAAAGCAAGAGCTATTGACGGGCAGATGCCTGCAACCCACACAGAGAAGTATTGGACTCTTTTGACACAATCACTGAGTGACAGATTGGCAGGCAAGATGGAGATGAAGGCATAAAGAAAGCTGACATATGCAGGTAACGCACATGAGGATACATTTATGCAACTGTGCTGCACACACACACACACACACACACATGCATTCAGCACTCCCACACAACAGCCCCGTGTGTCTGCATTCCGGCCATATTTTTCTTGGACGCCTTGAATGGCGAGATCCACACATGGATTTTTGTGCATTATGTTATTGAGTTCAACACCAGTCCCAAGTGGCATTCTCACCTCTCCAGCCTGCCAGTCATTTTACTCAGCTGATGTGTCAGGCTGACAAAGTGACCACAGTGTTTCAGTCAAGCAGCACATTCATGGCTTTTATAAGAGCACTAGAGGACAAATCTATAAGGGCAGAGACAAGCAGCTTGTCTTAGTCACGAGAACACCTAGACGCTGCGTTGACTGACTCAGTTGGTTGCGGTGACGCATCGACGCTAAACCACATTTGGAGGAGACACCGGCCAGTAAACCATTAAAGGAAACAGGGAGCTATGGTTTTACCAGGATTCAAAAGTGACTTACGGTTCACACTTCACAGACTTTTAACATTTAGAGGTTTGTAATCAATGCAATGTAAAGAAAAATATATTTTGTTTTTCTCTGTCACTAATTTAAAAGCTTGATAGTGAAGCAATAAACCAATTAGTTGCTCAAAACACAGTGTCTTGCAGTGTTGGGCTCATAAAGAACTGCTTATATCACAAGATTGTTTATACACACCAGGGAACTGTAAGAGTCACATTATTAGGCATAGATTTGTTTACTTCATATGATAATTGCATAATTATGCAAATTAACACAATGTACACTTATGGTGCACAGTGTTTTACATAGTTTAATTTCTCTTTTCTAATAAACAGGATCACTGAAATGTTAAGAAAAACAATCAACTCCATATTTCTGGAATGAAAAATGAAAATCCAGTACAGGTTCAGCTTGTTTTCTTTCCTTTTATTACCATGAAAATACAAATGTAACTCAAACTAAGTTACCAGACAACAAAATATAATGTTGCTTTTGTTCTAAAAAAAACAAATCAAATGGTATATATGTTGTGTGATGTGTTGTTTGTTATTCTGCTGTGCTGTGAAATATACAGTGGCAAAGAGAAAGTCTCTGTTGAAGAAAACTCAAAATGACTAGAGCCTCTAAAGAATCTAGGCAAACTCTAATCTTTCCAGTATGTTATTCTCACGAGCTGCTTGTCAGTTGAATTTTTGCATTCATAAAACAACAATGGCCTACAGTAGATACCTTGATGATTTTGTAACTGTAACAATATATCTTGTGAAAACACATTATTTGCAATAAAATATATATTGATGTAGGCAAATCTTTGGTAGTTATTGGTTTGTTAAGAATTATAGCAGAATTGTGTTTTTCATATGAATGATTGAATGACTCTGATCCCCCGCAGTCCAGATGTGGGTTGATATAGAGCTGTTTTACAGTTAGAGACTTGAATGGGGTCCTCAGGAAAGGATGAGTCAGAAGAAGGAGGGCTGCAGATGATCTCAAAGGCCGAATGAAATAATGCATTTGTAAGGACAAGGATCACTGACTGTTTTTGAGAACCTGAGCATAAAAAGATCTCCAGGTAGTGACAACAAACTGAGAATGAGGTGAGTGCAACAAAGGGGTGAAAAGCTACAAAGTGTAGCTCAACTTCAGCAAAATAAGAAAAAAAAGACTATTTAATTACCTCAAAAGTCTCATACTTAAACAGTATTACCGTTTCTCAATTCATTTTCTGTACCTGCTTAATCCTTTATAGCGTCATTGTGAGGGTGTTTAGTCTGTTAGGGTTAGGGTCATTTTATCGTGTTGATTTATCTTTTCATAAACATGAGTCAGAAAACGTATAACAGATGGTTTAGCTCTGTCTCGGATCCTGACAGTTTTACATATCCTCTGCACTTCCTCAGCTTGTTATCTTTAGAAAACGTTCACACTGTGAGAAACATTAGTTAGTCATTTAAACCCAGCCATATTCATTAGAAGTCACTGAGCGGCGTGCAGTAAGGTGTCAAAAATCCTGCTCAGATAAGCAAGAATCTGGAGTAAGTTAGAGCCACATCCAAAACCAGTTGTTCCTTGTTACCTGTTCATAGAGTCTCCCTTTCCAGTTTTGCAGCGTCTACTTATCCTATGTCTTTGGCTACTGTTCCAGAGTTATTGCTTTAATGGCTGCTATGATTGAAATCATTGAAGATAGGCCAGTTAAGGACAGTTTGACTTCCTGTTTATGTCTCATAAAAGTTAACCTGTAACTTACCCAGCATGGCTGCATCCCCTTCCAGGGACATCAGCATCTATTTAATCAGTTAGTAAAACTACATGCTCCTAGATTCATTTAATTGCATTTATGCGCTGTGCATGATGAATGTATTCCACTTAGAGCTTCTGGGGGGAGGGGGGGCAGATGGCCTGTTATTATGCTGTCAATAATTCAGGCAGACAGACAAGCCATTTGTCTCCATATTGTAATGAGCCAATGTTTCAAAACAGTAATTACCTTTTAGACCGGTTGACAAATGACAGGAATAGCGGCACATGCACACCTCCAACTGTGCTTGTGTGCTCAAACACAAACATATCAGGATTGAATCAGGTTTGTGGTGACCTTTAACCCCCTGCTGTCATATCGCTGTCAATCCTCTTCCTGGTATCAGACCTCGTCATATGAGCAAAAGCCCCATTGTGCTGCAAGGCATGAAACAGACCCCTGGGTTTATTTACAGAAAACTCACATGACCTGAATAGAATTTGACAGCTTATTTTTTCCCAATAAATCGTAAGTTAACTATCTTTTTGTGCCCACTTAAATATTTTTACTCAAGGTAAATATTTCCCAATAATTCCTACTTTAATCATCAACGTGGCCGAGGTTTATCTGCGACTGAGTGTGTCTACAGCTGGATTTTATATGCGTTTTATGATTTTTTCTTCACCCAAACTCTATCCAGTCATGCAGGAAATCTGATAAAGTCTGGTGTAACGACGCTCACTGAGAATACTGAAGTCTCTTTACACTTCCCTTTTAAAGGAGGTGATAAAGAGTTGTTGTGTGTCCGTGTGAAAGAAGTGAATCTGCAGCATGGAGGGTACACCGAGGGAGAGTCAAAATGTTGCATTATTGTAGCTTAAGGTAAATGTCACAATAATGTCAGCTGTTTCTGATCCATTTAAAGAGGAGAGGGAGGTCTCTGCCTGGCGAGTGGTACTTTACGGTCAGTGTAAATGATGGGCTTTATCAGGAGAATCAGTGCCTAGATTAATAAATTTAGGAGCTGTTAACTGCGTTTAGTTTAGTTTTGCTTTTACTTATTGAAAGGTAAGCTGTTCACAAATTTTCATTAGTTTTGTGCGAACAGGATCATTTAAATCTTTCACCGGTGGGTTTTTGTCTTGCCAGATTTGTGTGTCGATATCTCATAGAGTTGGTGTTAACTAGGGTAACAAAAGGGCAAAACATTTACAGTAAATTTCCAAACGCTTTCCAGAAACTTTTTAAGGGAAGTTAAGCTGAAAAATTTGGGGAATCTATGGGAATGAACTGGAAATGTAACTGAATTTTATTCAAACTAAAATATAAACAGCTTGTTTTGTCAAGCGCAAATAATGTGTTTGACCCAAAGTTTATGAAAGTTACTAATTTAATGACCTAAGCTGCATATGATCCCATTATGGTGTCCCAACCACTCAACCTTTAGAGAACAGAGTTTTACGGTTCTCTTTTTTATATTGTTGCTTTTATCTTTTTCTAAAATCATCTACACAACTCTGGACAGTTTTTTTCTTCATAGTATTTACATAATAACAAAACAAAAATCAGTCAGTTTAATGTTACAAAAATCATTAAAATGTCCAAATTTATATACAGAAAATGGTCAATTTCATTCACACAACTCTGAACAAAACTATTTACATGCTGTTTGGTCATAATTTTGACTCTTTTGTGTCTTTATCTTTATAAAAACTAAGCAAATGTCAGTGAATTGCATTTCACAACAAAATGTTTTACATGTTACTGTTTCCATTTGTCTCTACACTGTCCAGGTGACAGTTTATCATTTTTGGAGGTGTAGTACATCTCTTTGCATGGTACAGCAATAAAATCTGGTTACTTTAGTCTGGATTGTGCAAAAATTCTATTTTCACCAATGATATATAAAAACCCTGTTCAGGGCCAACCTTCAATACTTTTAATTTCAGGTTTACTTTTGTTTATCCCTCTAAATTTCTGTTAAATCCTCTTAATTTCTGTGAAAAGTTTCCTACTTTAAGCATTCCCAGAGCTTTGCTACTCCAGTGTTAACTTGCAGTTGCTGTCAGTGAGGTTAAAATAATAATAAAAAACAATAGAAGTTCTAAAATATGTACAAAAAGTTTGACATTTATTCTCTGCGTGTAAATTTATTATACCATTACTCACACGATTAACACTTTGTGTAGCAAATCACAGGTATCCGTACCTCGAGGAGGCTAAACTCAGCAAAGAAAGTGTCTACACATTGAGTAGAAGTGATTTAGATTCAGCCTGAGGGCTGAGCTACATATGTATTTATGATACGAGCAGCAGCAGACTGCAGAGGACGGCCGATTTCCGTGGCTGTAAAAGGGACTGTGGGAGTGGAAGGTGGGGTTACATCACTCCATCAGAATTTAATAGGGATAAAATGAGGTACTAGTGGGCTAAAAATGAGAATAGGATTGGCGCTACTCATTTATAAGGCTGTTTGAATATTAAGTCACTGGACATGAGGGGAATAGAGCTCTTAAAAGTCAATGCCCTGATGTCATTAAACAGGCTGAGGGAGGCTGGGAGTAACTGAACAGATGAGGGTAAAGAGTCAGTGAAGATATACGTTTCACTTCATTTAATGGTCTTTGAACTGAAGTGTGTGTGTGCGTGTGTGTGTGATATTACTTTTTATAGGGGCTGTGAAAAGTTTTGCTGTGTGGAGAGAGACATAAATCCAGGTCAGCTGAGGCCCGGGCTTGTATTGGCAGGCCCAGACACACCGTGGCTGCCAGCTTTCTCTGTGAAAACGTAAACAGACAGTCACAAATAGCACACAGCGCACTGATCCACATAATGCCTTGTGGAAAGACTGAGGCTAAACCTGGCAGCGTGAGCGATTTAGAGACTGAGGACGCATTTTTCTCCACATAAAGTGATTCCTTGGGCTGTGTTTTCATGCAAAAACATCAAACTCCTGGCATTCAGTGTCAGAGTGATGGAGTTTTTTTGTTGTTGTATTTTTTTTTTTGTCATGAGATGGATGTCACATCACAGTGATGGAGGGCCATCTTATGTAGAGCTGCCACGTCTGAAAACAGAGCACAGAATATATCTGGACAAAATATATGAGCTGCAGATGAAAATGAGAACTTGATCTCAGTATTTTGTACAATTTGAGACATTTTTTAAAAAGTATCTAGAAGTTAGCTAATTTTCCAGATATTAAGCTTAAATTTGGTGCGTTAGTAGGTGAGAGTCATTCCCATAACATACTCAGAGTACTAACTCATTGCGCTAGTTTTATTTATAAAACTTTGCCATTAGTCATTGGAGTCAACTGTCTCTGTCTATTAGCAAAATGTCTCATGAACCACTGAACAAATTTAATGAAACTCTCAGAAAGTAATCACTGGATGTTCACATAAAACAGTTTACCTTTTGGAGCCAACCCAATTCAAGATGGCCGCCACAGGCAACTGACCTTGGAAAACACAAAAATAGCTGTAAGTCAGCCAGTTTTACAGATACTGAGCTACAACTTAATGTGGCAGTAGCTGAGTATCATCCTAACATACTCAGAGTGAACTTTGGCATTAACTTTTGTCCTCAATCTTTTCACATGAGATCACTCACTTTATCATTTACAAAGTTTGTCCCTTCTCAGCGTAAGATTATTATAGTATAAAATATGAAAGGCAGCAGATGATATGCATTCCATCATGTAATGCAAGGACCCTTAATTACAAACATTTTATTCCACACCTGAAAGGTGTTGTGCGAACTATTTTACTTGATCTCCTCATTTAAAGCTATTCAGAACGCATAAGTTTTCTGTTAATTGACTCACACCATCTTTTCTCTGAAATCCCTCAGAGTTGGGTGGCAGAGTCAGCTGTCAATTCCAGATTAGAGCGTGTTGTTGTTGGAGAGAAGAGCCCATTGTGTTTATCTGCAGTGACAGCTGGCTGGAGGCAGCTGGGGAATAGAACTGTCACTGTGCCTAGTTTGTCTGTGATCTGGCATCTGCCCAGGCACTCCACCTTTTAGCTAGTAAATCTCCATGCTGTCTTCACCTACTCTGTTTTTCCTTACCCTGCTCTCCTCTGTTCACCCATTTCACCAGCTCCAGCAGGGTTGGTGACCTCCTGACCTGCATTGACTGCAGACAAAAGCACCAGTGGGAATTCACTTGTTGTCACGTGTTTTGTTTGTTTTAAACGCCGCATGTATTTATTAAGACCAGGCAGGAGGGGTGGGGGAGTCTGACCTGGATTGCACAACAGTTGGGCAAATCTCCCTTCCCTCTAATGTTTGCCAATTACGACTCCTGGCCGTCAGCATGCAGATTCCCCGACGCCTCGTTGTGCGTGAGCGCCGTTCGGCTGTGATTATTTCATCGCAACGGCAGCCGGATGAATCACGGCTAGCCCTGCACTTTGATTCCACTCTTAATTTTCACAGAGGGAGGGCTTCCTCGTAACAAATCGCTGCCCCTGCAACAAACGTGCTCACCTGTCACGCAGGGCTTGGCGTGCGCCTGACGAGTTGGCAGCTGCTCCGTTGCGAGGGTGGTCCTCGGAGAAAGTTGCTGCGAAGCTCGGCCGAGCTGATAGTGAAAGAGAAGGCTTGATTCAGCTTCCCAATTTATAAAGAGCTGCAAGGCACCAAAAAAACGGAAAAAAAAAAAAAGAGGAAAAACTAGAACATCCACTGGAGCTGAACAAGGGTCGGCGCAGAGGAAATTCCTCTGTTTGTAAACTCAAAGGTTTGTTTGTTTTCAGCCGATTCGCCGAGCGCGAGCCGTCTGTTCACACTCTCGCTGCTGCGTTTGATGTGCGTCTCTTTGCTACTTGTGCAGCGCTGTGTTGACATTTGACCAGAGTGCTTCTGTAATCAGTTTTTCTGCTCTCGCTCGCCTGTGAGCAGGAGCTGGATAAACATGTCCTTCCTCCACAGGAGGCGCATGGATCACTCCTTGTTAAAGGGAACGCAGGGAGATGTGAGGAACACCAGCCACTGAACACATGTAAAGTGTTTACACGCATACAGAAGCATTCGCACAACAGCCAACGAGGTGCAGCACATCAACCTTTCTTTTTTTTTTTTTTTTGAATCACACCGATAGCAATAAATGTCATCAAACCCAAAGTAGAATGTGTGAGGTTTACAGCACTCAAAGAAATGCCACCATCGCTGTCCTGTCTCACAACACCTGAAAGCACATCAGCGTAGCGCCTAAACGGGTGCCATGGTAACAAGTTGTCCTCGCATCGCCGCTCTGACACCAGAGTGGCTGATGAGGAATCATTGAGACCCACTGGACTCTCCAAACTGGGCCACGATCGCTGTACTTTTACATTCCCGACTGGATGAGTGACAGGTCGGCTCCTGCAGGAAGGCAGCGCGTGGAGAGGAGCTGAAAGCTTGGGCTTGTCTCGCACTAGAAGGCGCTTCAGAGTGCCCCTTCAGCTGGACCTGAGCTGATCCAGGCTAACCTGGCGTAATTTATTTGGTTTATCATTTGTTTGTTACATTCTTTACTTTGATTCCTCCCATTCACTATCTTTGTCGCCCATCAGCAAAGGCGGAGAGCCCATTGACTGTGTGTATGTGTGTTTGTTTGTCTTTACTGTTAGCAAAAATAACATAAATCACAGTGCAGATTTTATTAATACTTTTACAAAGTAGTCACAGGGTATGCCTCCACATCTGATTAACTTTTAGATTCAATCCAATTCAAGATGGCCACCATAGCTAACTCACCTCAGAAACACAAAAATGGCTCTAACTTAATCATTTTTACAGATATTGAGTAATGTTTCCAACACATAACCTTGGCATTAGGTGTTAAAGTCAAACCAGTTTCTCTGTTAGCTAAATATCTCATGAACCACACTGTACAGGTTTCAGTGCAACTCAGAAAGCAATGACTCTACCTGTACAACTAATGAACTTTTGGAGTCATCTCCATTCAAAATGGCCACTAGAGCTAATTAACTACAGTCCACACAAAAATGAATACATGCCAGTGAACTTTACACATATTGAGCTTAAAGTTAGTGTGGTAGTAGCTAAAAGTCTTTCACAACACATACTCAAAGCACTAACAAATTCTGCATAATATTATTTTCAAGGTTTGATCAAAAATAGCTATAACTGCATTTTTTTTCAACCTAAAGATCATCTTAGTCTAAAACTCAGGCATGAAAGGTCACAGGCGATAATCCTTCCTTCAAGGAATGGTTAGTCTTTGATAACTGATTATGTTTTACAACCATTTAACAACCATCCAGCCTCTACACATCATGCTTTTCATTAATTAGGCTAGTTACAAAACCATCTACTGTTGAGTTTGTTCATAATTTATTAACATGGGTGTTTTGGTTAGCCTTGTGTGGTTTTGCAATTTTATCAGACTCTCATTTGAAGCTATTTGAATTTTCACATAGAAGGTTGCCATAGTGGGTGCCTGATTATGTTATAAAACAAGGGAGCAAAGCCAGGATTTAACACAGTACGACTGGCTGGGGCAATGGATCTCGCAGCACACTTTTACACAGGAGCCTGGAGTTTGAAACCCTGTCTCAGTTACCTTTTCATTTAAAAAAA
Organism: Kryptolebias marmoratus; assembly: GCF_001649575.2. NCBI lineage: Eukaryota > Metazoa > Chordata > Actinopteri > Cyprinodontiformes > Rivulidae > Kryptolebias > Kryptolebias marmoratus. The sequence goes on along the minus strand of NC_051430.1, from coordinate 10,051,454 downwards.
AGAAAACCCATGCATGTATGTATGGATAAACCATGGCTAAATGCTGATCTGAAACTAAAGTACACATTTGCAGAACCCTTTTAGGCAATATTTAGTTCACGTTTCTGCCTAGATGTCTGTTCAACCCAAAAATGCATGCATGGGGTCTCACACACCTGCATATGAGCCCTAGCCTAGCTAGATGTCAATAAGAGTATCAAAAAGGGCACATTTTATGAAGTGTTGGATATCCTGTGCTCCTAAATAGCATATTATCACTCAAACCTTTACTCTCTTATGTTCATACTGTGAAAAAAAATGCAGCATAGTTTTTTTTTGGTGTAGCTGTCTCAGACTAAAGCACTTCTGAGATGGGCGTGCAGAATGTAACGATTGTTTGTGATATTCAATTTTTTAGTTTCTAACTAAAAAAGTAAGATTAGAATGAATAAACAGTGTTTTCTGTTGTCTATTTCCTGGGAGTGATAACATGTTGTTTGTAAGCCAAAAAACGTGGGAGCAAATCCACAACTTTGCACCCTACCATTAAAAAGTGAGGGAGCAGCTGCCCCTCTCCTATGGTCACCAATTAAATACAAGTAATCATAGTTTTTTTTATTATTGTTATTACACAATGAGTTCACGCTAAAAAGAAAAACTTCCATGCCTGAAATGTCTTGAAGCGAAAATGTTCATAGTAAAATCTACTTATATTAATTGCTAGAATTCAGCGTAAATGATGTTTAAAACTTTTAAACTATTTACATTAGTTTTAACTTCACTATTAAGGTTTATTGGGAAATTGGGGCAGTTGACTGGTACAACCTTTCAGGAAACTTAAAGAAGATAAAAGATGACTGACAATAAAGCAAATGAGCAAGTTTTAGCATAACAGGACTGAACTTTAAGACATAGAAAGCTTTTAAGAAGCCAAATCATTCAAATTAAATACATGGGTAACTGCTTTCGTTTTAACATAAGACAATACAGGAGATCATACATTAATTTATCTTCACAAACTTTGTTTGGACTATGACAAGTGAGTGCTGTACATAAAGAAAACATGGTGATTGGTTCAAACTCATGTAGCACTGGTTTTCTACACAGTATGAGCATGGGTAAGATGTCTAAATGGCATCTAAATAGTCCATAGACATCCAGGCTAAAACTGGACTAAATTTGATTTAAAAAGGAAAGTTTAGACAACATCTTAGTCTAGATATCACATTGACGTCTACATTTAGACGAGACTGGCAAGAGTTATGGAACAGGACCATCACAAACTTGACGTTTCTGTGCCAGAAGGTGCTAGAATTGGATTGCAGTGGGATAACCTGCCAAACAGATGAAATTACACCATAAACTAACTGTGTGTCTGGCAGTTCTAGACAGCAGGCAAGGGTCATACCAAATGACTGCCATTTTTCTTTTACAAGGAGGAATTTAACTGATCTGTGCAGCTACTTATCTGCCAGTAAGATGTGAAAAGATAAAAAAAAGCCTTCTTACTTACCACTTTTAGCTCTGAAACAAAACGTCTCCTTTTCTTTCTTTCATTTATTTTTTTTTTGTGATATGTTGACATTTTAACTGTAATATTGTAACTAAAGAGTGAGTGAAAATAGTTCTTAAGCACACAGACTAAATCAACATTTTCAAGCTGCAATTTAGTTTGTGCTTTTCGGGCATTTTTGCATGATTAACAAACTTGGCTTGTGTATATTTTCAGTTTGTGTGGATCATGTAAATGGAGTTATAAGAGCTTAACTGCTTGGCAAAATATCTAAAAGTAGAGGGATAAATGGGAGCTATGTTTGAAAGCATGTCTATTGCTCAGTGGGTCCTTATATAGATTTTACAAACCATTAAAATTATGTGTTTCTAATTCACATAAACACTCACACAGTAGTTCACTCAAACATGATTTTTTTGATAAATTTTTAATAAAATGCCTTGTGGGGCACAAACATTGGTAGTGTAGCTGTGTCTTAAGATGTTTATGACCTAAAAATATAAACCCTGAATGTGCAGTAAGATCAGCACCAGAAGTCCCTCCTGACCTACGAAATAGGATAGCAACATTATGTCAGTCTTCCTTTAATTGTAAATCTTTCAACAGTTGTGTTTCATATTATGTAATATATAGTGGGTTAAAAATTAACTTCATAGTTTTTTTGTGCATCAAAAAAACAGTAAATGGTCCCTGGAAACATGTTTGTGAGAGTGGTAAAACCCACAGTGGTTGTACTTCACTTTCTTTTTCTATTATTTCCACTGATTATTAACATCCTTCAGCACTGAGTGGTCAGGCAACAGTGCAAGTCTTGACAGCAGGGAGATTGCTGCGATCTTTTCTCCTGACAAATCTCCCCATGTGTCTTTCTCCAGTAATGTGGTGTAAACCCAAGGCTTTAGGTAAGACCTAATTAGCCTCGTCCTCACTGTCTCACCGTCTCTTCCCTTCCGTCCGATTCTATACCTGTTAAATGCTGGATTAAAGGGCGCTCGGCAGGGTGCAATTATGCAGCAAGCACAGTTCCAGCCAGAGTTAAACACAGAGCCTTCTCCCTGCTCGGTTGTCTGCAGCAGGCTGCTGCTGCCTGGAGATAATTGTATTGCTGTCAGCATTTGGTTGATGAGTTGCCAGCGTAATTGCTTTACGGTTTGACCTCTGCTTTTTCAGACAAGAGCCCTGGTCAAGGATCTGCACCGGGCAGATGGGGGATGAGAGAGAGCCTGTTGTCTATTTGTGTTCCTGCTCATGTTCTCGTGGCTGTTGGTGGAAGGACTAATATGTTAGTCCTGTCATGCTCCCGGTTTCCCCCCTTGTCCTTTGTTGTTTTTTACTGCATATTTAGGTGCGGTCCCCTGCTTCAGTTTAAATTCTGCCTCTTTTGTCTGGCTGACATTGGTGCAAACACATGGGTAAAATACAAGGGCAACAAGACAGAACACAACACAGTCTGTATTCAGTGCTTGATCTTAATTTTGACTTTTTTTCATTCTTCATGTCAATCAAAGACTTAAGGCATTTTATGGTCAGTAGAAACAATATTATAAACTAAAAAAACAACAGCATGTGTTTAAAGTCAGTTGTTTTTATGAATATTAGTGTTAATAAAGAAATGGGCCTCTTTCCATTAGCAGCTAATTTTTTTCAGGCAGGCAGTTAGCTCGTCAGTGAGCAAATTATCAACACCTGGTGTACAGTTAGCTGCAGTCAGGACTCCTTTAAACACATCAATATGCTTCATGTTGAATGTTTTAAAGTAACAAGAAAACCATGATTTTTTTTTTATGAACCATGCAAAAGGTAAGCATTGCCAATGGGTGAATGTTTGAGCAAATAGTTGCCTGATAACAGACTGTTGACTCGTGGTACAGCGCTAACATTCATTTGGAGTGAAGTTTATGGACAGCTGGTAAGTAAAAGGCTCTCACTCCTTGTAGTAGCTTTGTAAGGTCTTGTGGTTTGTTAGCAGCTGTAGCCATGAAGTAGATTAATAGCCTAGGATTTTTTTCTTTTTTTAAACCAGAGCTGCCGCTTAGCTTTTTGTTTTGTTTGGAAAAAAAAAACAAGACTGAGAAATAATTCCAAAGCAGAACAGGTCTGTGTATATTTGGTATCCTTCAGCAACTGAACTGACTCTAAGATATGAGGTCCATAAAGCAAACATTAGCTAAAGTAAGTAAGTAAGTGCACAGTCAGTATATCATACTTTGGCCTGTAAAAACATCTGCTTAATCACTTTTTTCAATCACAAGATTTTTTTCCCCCCAAATGAGATAAAATCAGCTGATGCTGTTGTCCAATGATTTATTGCTGTTTATAATCCTGGTTTTTGTGACCTCCTGTCCTGCATGTTTGAGGCTGAGAACACTCCGGTAACGCTGCAGCATGGTGCGTCCATTAATGGCCGAAGTGTCAAGCTATAGTGGCTGTAATAACACAAATCAGTTTTAGGATATAAGCTTTTTTTTTTTTCTTTCACACCAGAATAAACAATTTCTGAAGCAATGGATTGCCAGACTACTTTATTGTTTTTGCCATTTTTTGTAATGGTGAGATTTGTGGTCATATACCTCTGGCTGTATGCAAGAAAAACTGCAAATATAAAATGGCGCTATAACTAAACGAGAGAAGAAATGGTAATAAAAGCATTTTTAAAAGAGCTGGTACGGGAACCCGAATGCATGGAGCGAGTAACATAAAAATGTATTGTTTAGGAGCAGCAATGAAATATGGCTGGATGCTGCGACACAGAGCATCGGTCAGCAGCCAGCCTCTGTCGGTGTGGGGTCATAATTGAAAACAATGAAGGTGTAATTTTTGACACGCGTGTGTGAGTGTGTGTTTTGCCCTCTAGACATTTCCCTGCTTCATCATACCCCATTCAAATTTGTGGCTAATTAACAGGCTGCCTCTGAACTTAATGATCAAGGAGATAATTCACTGATTTGAATCAGGTGGGTTCAACCGGGGGAAAAAAAATCCAAATCATGCAGGACAGTGAGTCATGAGGAATGATATTGCAAATCACTGGTTTTCTCTGAACAGCCACACCAATACTATTCAATCCTTCCCTTTGTGTCTGAATTTGACTTTTTATAAGAACCAGTGATAATTCTAGTATATGTTTGGACTCATTAATCAGCTTTTTTTAAAATTAGTTTGCACAACAGCTCCTCTTGCTTTTTCTTTGAGTGCCTCTTCTCTGTTCTGAGTGGCAGTGTCTCTTACCTGACTGCAAAACATTAGTTAGTTCAAACATTAGGGTGATCGTTTTACTCGTAAACACAGCCCTTGTTTGTAATAATTTAGTCATATTGATAACTTTAGATGAACGTCTGGTTTTATTGGATAAAGTATGTTGTCTAAGAGAAATTGGAAATCAAAATTATGTCAAGCTATTGTAAGCGTTACAATATTCATTATTTGCAGAAAACACCAAGCAGTACATTTTGTGTGAAAGTACTGAAGTGCAATATTTTTTTTCTACTCAAGCATCCAGGTTTAGTCTAACACCTGTGCTCAATTAATAATGATCAGTAGAGCTAGTCTTAAAGGTATTAAACTAGTTCAGTTGTACTAACAATATTTTTTTTTCACTTTTGCCCTTCTGCATGCTGTAGACTGCCAAAGCTTCATGTATTTTAGAGTAAGTTTTAACTTTAAAACGTTTAAGGCACAAACAGCAATGAAAATCATTTTGTGTCTCTGTTTGTTGGGCTAAATAATGAAACACACTTATGGTTCAATTACAATAATTTCCAAGGATTTTTTACTTTTGAAAACAATGCAGCTAAAGATGTTCAAAAAGTGTTTATGTGGAGGAAAGCCTGATATGACTGATCATGAAATAAATATTATTAGTTTGTGAGCATCTGTGTATGGGAATCTGAGTATATGTGTGTTAATAGAAATCAATTTCTTTACATCAATATAACATGCAGATATGTATGTGCGTGTATGTATGGAAACATCTGTATATTTTTTCTGGCATTCAGCCCAATGCAGCTTTTTTTTTCCTTTTTGGACAGTGGGAGGAAAGCATACGTTTATATTTCTTCCGATTCTTTTTCAGACACTGGGACATATTATTGAATTTTTTTTGTGTTATTGACTAAACTATTGTAAATCATTGTAATGTATATATACATTTTTTCTTTTTGTTATTGTTGAAATAAGCTGATCAATCAATCACTAGCAGAAACAAGTAGCTTCTTTTTTAATAGCAAATGACATTTGTGGCCCATAGTGTACAGTTTAAACCAAGTTTAGGTTATGTGGTTATGTGTTTGGTTTCTATAAACTTCTGAATGAAATGTGTGGCTCTTAAGCTATTTGTGTTTACCAGCAAGTGTGTGGCTTACTGTGGGTATATCCCTTTTCTGTCAGCCGTGCTATGACCTGGCTAGAAGTGATGACAAGTGGCAAGGCAGGAGTTACACTGGAGGTGGTGTCAGAAAAAACCTGTCAGAGCAATTTACTGTCATTAACAGCTGAAAGCATCAATGTGCAATAGATTCATAAAAATACCAGATATCATCTACTGGTTCACACAGAGCCTGTAATTCATCATATTCAGCAGATTCACTGAATTTATTCATTACATTTAGAACTTGGCATCAAACCGACTCTGTTTTGTTTGTCAGTCACATAAGTGGGTAAATCTTGCCGCTGTATCTGAGTGAGGCAACCAGCTGATGATCCGAGTGAGTGTATGGCAACCCGCTTTGACAGCTGGGCAGCCACTGCCTGACAGATGTTTGGTTTTGTGTGTAGTATAGGTAGAAATGCACAGGCTGCAGTTTTCCAGGCTGATTTAGATTTTTGTAAAGCACTGACTCGTTATTCTAAATGCTCTTTAGGAGTAAATTGGATGAAAAGTTGCATTTTAGAAATGATTAAATCTCAAAAGTTGTTTTAAGAAATCATGAAACTGGAAACCAGTGAAATCTGAGTAAAAAAAAAGTGTTGTGTTCCGTTATTTCCACTGGTCATCTTTTTTTTAAAACCATCATATCTCTTGAGATCAAGAATTTTTCCTGAGGAATAAGATGGAGAAACTTTGTAATTGAGCAGTTCTCATGTCTTGGTTGTCGTTTAGTTTCAGGAGAATTTATCCCCATTGTGTCTATCATTGATTTTTTTTTTTTTGCAAACGTGTGATTGTTAGTTAAAAAAAAAAAAAAAAAGAAATTCCATCTTAAGCGGCATCTATTCTGCCTGCAGTGATACAGTGAGGCCTCAGGCAACTCTGAGGGTTCTCTTCTCCCATCATTTCTAGCCGGGTTTCTTAACACTGTCGGCATCCTGCTGTGAGAACAAAGCCGACTCTGCACACTAGTTCAGCTCATGGTTGGACATGATAAAAAATTCAACGTGTGTCAAAACACCAGTGGGTTAGTCAGCAGTAAAAAGGAAACTCATTTTTGTAATTTGTAATAAAACTCAAAAAAATAGTGGTTGGTTATGCCAACATAACAACTTGTTTGTTAGTATTCAACAGCTCGTTCTCTTTTCTTCTTGAAAACGCTTGGCATTAAAGTTTCTGCTGTGTTTTTTAGTGGTTTCACCCAGGAGGAGAAAACTCAGCAGTTGGTGAAGAAAGTATGTTCAGCCGATTTGTTGACAGTGTGAATCCAACATTACATATTTACCAGAGTTTATCTGGTATTTTCTTCCACCAATGGAAACGTCTGTTGCCGAGGCAACACTTCCTCTCTCTAGAGGGTAGAGGGAAAAAGAAACCTGAGGAATAACTCCGGACTGTATTTTGGGCTGCAGCGTGTGGGCTGAGCAGCAGAATCCAGGGTGCCGTCCTTTGACTGCAGGTGGAGAGATTCACAGGACAGTTTAGCCTACATAGAAAGCCTCTTTCATGTTAAAAGCTTTATTTAGTATATTTGTAGATCAGGGTGATGGAGATAAGACTTGTAACATCAGTAGCATGTGATCTCAGTGTTTGCCGTGGCCAGTAATGGTTTTAATGGCTCAAATAGAAAATATGCCTTCCTGTTTTTGTAGATAAAGTGGTTGCAAAACATCAATTCAGTCAGAATGTTTTATTGAATGTAAAAGTATATTTAGTTTAACAGCCTGGGAACATTAGATCATGAGTGTGCAGCGATCAATGTACCCAGCTGTGAAGAACCATAAAGACAGAGAGCACTTGAATGCGTGCTGAGCTTGCAGTTGGAGGAGAAATGCATCAGCTGTAGAAACAGCAGCAAAGTGATCTGCAGCTGAGGCTGAGCTAGAGCTATACAGCTGAAACACACAGCTCAAATAGCTGTCATCCTTTCAACCCATATGTTGGATCGTGCAGATTTACACACAGCCAATTTCTATAGTTTTTACGCCACAGATGTATTGAATATTATTAAATGTTCTTTGAAATTTAGTAAATGCCTTTACAGATATTGAAAATGACCAATGTGACTTATAATAAATTCAAAGTGTGTAGTGGCAGCATCACCACAATAATACATTTTTCACAGTACAGTTTCCTGCATAAAATGATAAACATCAACTCTGACAGTTAGTCATTCAATATTTATTCAGTTGTCACAGTAAGTACTCAAATTTTAAGACTGCCCTACTGCAATGCTATGCTATGAATGTAGATGGTATTTTAAAGTTTGAATTTCCCCTATGCTGGAAGTTAAATATAAGTTGTTTTTTTAAGGTTTTTAGGAAGTTATCTCAAACCAAAAAGAATGTTGTAAAGTTTCTTCAAGTTGATGAGAACTTTTTGTCAAGAAAGGAAGACTAGAGACCCAGATTTAAAAAAAAAAAACAAAAAAAAAACGTATCATGTGTTTCTCTGAGTGTGAAGATAGCAACAGCTCTGAAGAGTCCACTTCAGGTTTCAGTGTTCCAGATGAAAATTGTTTTTTTTTGTTTGTTTGTTTATAAAATGAGCATGGTCTGGGCTTACAATATAATCACTAGCCACTACCTGAGACAGTCAGTATGTTGACAGTACGTGTAATTTGTGTGAAATGGGAGAAATTGTAAAGTGTGCTTGAAATACCGACTTTTACCCACTGACTAAAACCATCAAGCTGCTGGTATTACCAAATAAAATAAAATTACAACCATTCTCAAAAACCTCATTCAGCAATGCCAGTTACATTTCCACAAGTCTATATTAAAACTTAGCTTTTATTTTATTACAAAGAAATTACTGAAAAAAATTCAAACACTAAAATGATCATTAATTTAAAAAATGTAAATGAGAATAGCTGTTGTTTTTGTATAGACGAGTTTGCAAAAAACCCATCTGTACACAGAGAGTGACTGAGTGGGGAGACGACTTGTTTGCCAGTTGGCTCCTGATAGCTGAATAATTGCTGCATCAATTTGACTTGCTAGAGATTAACACCTCACATCTCCTGTTCATTCCCCTGCTTTCATGTAACACTTACGTTGCTTACTCTCACAAAGCATTACTCTAAAGTCAAATGAAGAGGAAAAACACACCACGTTGAGCAAAATGTAAAAGAGATGTGGTTCATTTAATGTGTGCTAACCAATTATGCAACACTGATGCACTCTAGATATGTGTGCTCCCTCTTGTTCACACCCTGATAAGCTTCTTGGCACTAAATTTGTTCTCATTTCAGTTTTCAAAGCAAGAACTATCTAATTAAATGCTTTGAGGGAACCAAGGAGAATGTGTCAATGAATGTGTGCTTCAAATTAATCAGAATTGCTTTTAATGGAGCTCACAGTGGCAATAGAAAGTGTATGGTTTCTGCACAGCATTTACTAAAAGCAAGTTCACACCGTATGATTAAATCAATCCAGTAGACACTATGACAAGTAAGGGTGATTTATCTGACATGCTAGGAGCGGCAGTAATGTGTACAGAATCAGTCCAACAACTGAGTAATAAATCTTCACAACTCCACCTCAGCCAGCTGAAAGGGAGGTAACCACAACTGAAGTGGTGTGACAAATGGCTCTTCATCACTGCTTATATGTTAAATGGTCACAGAAAAGAGGCAAAGTTCTGTGCACCTTCACATTAGGGGTACTAGATGGGCAATCACACGTGGGAGCTGAATACAATTATGCAGCTTACTGCAGGCAGGTTCTACTGGAAATGAGTTTCTTTAACTTCTTAAACGTGTAAGGCATCAATGGCACATTGCTCCACTGTTACTGATGTGTAAATTATTGGACTGTTGATGTTCAAAATCAGTTCTAAGTCAGTCATTCATTGTAAACAAACACCGACTGAGGAGTTTAATTTAATAAAACAAGTTTACTAATGAAAGGTGACTTTTCACAATAGGCTGGCATTTTTAAAAACTTTTTAGATATATTCAAAATGTCACAAAAGCTCACAGATACCAGGGGCAACCTCAGAGATCTTTGTCCAGAAGTGTGTAGTCCTGGGAACAGCTAAGATACTGTGCAGAACTCTCACGCTCCCACGATTCTAGTAAAGGACCGAAGTCTGAGGTGAAAGTTCAACTACTCAAGCGAAAAGGGTAAGCTTAAAGTTTTATACATCATGGTAGTTTTGGCAGATCACCCTGTTTCCAGGTTTACTGTGGATTCAAAATCTTTCCATTTTCTATTAATGTAGTTTACTGTATTCTGTGGGGCATTAATGGTTTGATATATAAAGATGTATTTTTTATATTCCAGCTTTGATCTGTACAACTTTGTCTCTGACCTGTGTGTAGAGTTCCTTGGTCTTCATGCTGTATTTTGCTTGTTTATCTTCATGTTTGTCTCTGAGGGGGTTTTGTTCCTCTGATCTGGTTTCAAATGGTTTCACCTTCATTCTGAATGTTTTTCTCTTCTCTTTGCAGTACCTAGAAGTGTTTTACTGGTGTTGATTCTAGGAGCTATCAGAACAGATGTGTAAACGCTGAGATCATTTGACACTTAGATTGCCCAAAGGTGAATCTTTTTGAACTACCTTCTGAAGGCAATGATTGTGGCTTCAAAGCAAAAGAGGTGAATACATAAGCAGGGACCACTTTTCAGTGTTATGTGTTGTAGAATAATAATTTTAAAAACGTTTTAAAACGTTTTTTTTCCATTTCCCCTTTTTGTGTAGGTTAATTACTCACATTCAAATTAAAACTCCATTTAAAACATGTTTCATGTATGTAAGAATCACAGGACTTAGTGGTCTGGATTGGTGCATGTGCAAACAACCAAAGACAGATTAAAAGCAAAGTCCATCCAGTTTTTAATATAATCAATGTTTTACCTGTTGTAAAAAAAAGGTTTTGAATGACCTCTGTTTGATATAATAAAGTTTACTTCTAACAGGACCTGCTAGCTCAAATGCATCTAAGACCAAAGTGGACTGCTGCCATCTTAAAACAATTTCAGGCTGAAAGGTTTTACAGTGGTTTATTCAAACACTTTTATTTAAACCTTTATGTCACCATCAATGTTGCATTACATTGTGATTTACATAAGAATCTATGGTCATTTGCGAGTTCAAACACAGCAACAAAAAGTAGCTATTCTGGTGCAGTTTGGAAAACATTTTGGCTGGAATTTCATGATATTTCTGCCAAAATAACTGTAACGTTTGGTTTGAATAATAGTGTTTGCATGAACCGCTATGAAATTTTGAAGACTGAGTCATTTTAAAATGGCAGCAGTCCACTTTGGAAGTGGCCCCTCTCAGACAAGCTATTATTATATCATCAATACAATCAAAGTAGACCCACTTCCTAAGGGAATTGCTGCTGTCTTAAAATAATTCCTATCATCAAAAACCCTTACCAGTTAAAGCAAATGCTCATATGTAAGTCTGTACGTCATAGTCAGTTTTGCATTACACCTTTTTGGCTTCTATGAATTGACACCAGGGTGCACCAGAAGTTCTCCCTTTCACTGCTCCTGTTGCTATTTGCTCCAGCAAATAACCACAGAATTCCATATTAATAATTGTGTATTGCAAAACTGACAAAGATGTAAAAATATTATTTAAAAAAAAAAAACATTTCCAAGAACTGTAATAAAAATTCGTTCATTAGAGCTGTATTAAGTCAGCAACACGCTTTGGTCCTGACCCTGCTCAGACTTGTCATTTGCTCACCAGTCCTGACAAACAAAAAGTCTATTTTTCCAAAGTTAGGCCTTTTAAAGAGCTAGAGCTATCTACAACAGGTAAGATAATTCTTCATAACTTTAAATGGGCAGGATATCCCTTTAAGCCACCTGAACATGTCCCACGATGCTTACATTGGTCCCAGCGGAGCGCCGGACACAACCCCACCCTCCCAACCACTTCACACATACTCACTAACTCAGTTCACAAAGTTAAAAAGATCATAGATTTCAAAACCATATTGTGGTGACTGAAATTTTGTGGGACTCTGAAAAGTCTCGAAAGGCGCCAAATCTTTTTCTTCCTAATGTGTAAACAGTTTGGGGATTTTAAAATATCATGAAACATCAGTCACACACATCATGCAACCTAGAAATTTGTTCTATTTAAATTTGTTTATACAATTATTCCCTTTCATCAGAGGGGAAAGCTCCAGTGTTATATTTATTTGATTATTTGATTAGATAGGTAGAAAATCATAGACAAGCACATGCTTTTATGAGTTTATTGATATAAACTTTGCTAGCTGCCAACTGTATATAGAATGAGTGGTGTGCAGGCCAGAGGGAAGTGTCACTTTGATTTATTTACAGTTTGTCAAATGAATTCAGACAGATTACCAAATATGTGTGCACAAATGTGGTACTCTCTCTGAAGAGCTGGAAGCACACAGAACGGTCCCCACGTAACAAATCCCATCCAGCCTCTTGATCTAACTCCTATAATGTCAAACTAAAAGTAGAGTTTGAGCACAAGTTCAGAGTTATGGCTTTATGTCATTTTAACTCCTTTATTTTATCGAAAGTCGCATTAGGGACAGAAATTCTCTCGTTTATGTTTCAGTAGCTTTGTTTCAACTTCAAAGAATACAAAGTGGCTGTATTTTTTTAATTAAAATTATGAGCTATGCCCCAGACTGCTTTATTGTTGTCCCATGTTAGCACTGGATCCACCTTTTACTAAAATCACTAATTTGGTTTGAAATATGTAACTGACAGTTTTGTTTCAACTCCGGTGAAACAGAGAGAAATGATCAAGACAGCCCTGTAATCTCTTTGTGGCTCTGCTTACTGTCAAGGGAGGTGTATCCTGCAGAGCTCTTTGTGTCTCTTTAATAATTACTGGCCTAAGAAAGAAGAGAGTGCAGTGGAGAATGCATGATGATGTGCATTAGACACCACCATTTGTCTTTATCTGACACTGGCTTCACAAACCATGTCTACTTTACTTTGCTCCAGGCTCCATTTGTAAGAAACCCCTTTCCTCTCTGGTTTATGCATGTCTCATGAAGGCCCCTTGCCCTTTTCAAGCAGCTTCAGGAGTGCTGACATTCCTCTGTTCAGAATGCATGAACTCTCCTTTGGGGGGAAAAAAAATCTGTTTCCATGATGGCTCTCAAGGCCTCAGGATAACTACGTACAACCATGCACTTAATTGTTGCCGGCAAAGAAAGCTGTGTTGGGTTTGATGCAGTTGTGCCCACATACACACTCACTTAACCCCCCATGCAGCCTGAAACAGCAACAAAGCTCTATCGCACTGTTGCCAGGGTAACATGATCAGGTCAAAGCGGGCTCTCCTGTTCCAGGCTGAGACACACACCCCCTCCTCCCCGCCCTCCCATTGCTGCACTCTCTGTTTCTGCTTCTGTGTCCATCCACTTTATCCTCTCCTCTTTGCCTCTTGTCTGTCATCATATTTTAAACCACTTCTCCACCACTGCTGGTCACAGTTACATTTCTGCCCCAGGATGGACAGGATAAAATAAGAAAAAAATTAGTGTTGGGCCATTTTGTTTAATGAAAAGCTACAGTACATTCAGTCAGTGTTTATAAAAGGAAAAGCTTGCTGGCAGGAGGAGATGATTTACCCTTCTTTTCTCAGGACTATTCGATATTTAATGTCTTACTCACTGTGAATATGTGAAAAAAAAAATTCAAGTCTGCTCTTGCTGATAAACATTTAAAAGCTCCTAAACTGCTGAGACATGGGTACATCTACCTCAAGTCTCCATAAAGCAGAAATAAATGTGTTCTGAATTCAACACATTACCAAGTAAGTATTCTTTCCTGTTAATCCAAACATTTCAAACCAATCATTTACAGAGTTGTGAAAAACATACAAATTCTGAGAAAAAATGCAAAACCCTGAATTTGCTTTTTATTTTCACATTTGTATGCATGTTTGTTTTAATCTTAGTAGTAGTACTTGTATCGTCCTGTAGTGGAAAGATTTAAAGAGATTTAATACACACAAATGGCATCACAAAAATCTAAATAAGCAGATATAGTCCAAAAAAGTATTTTGATTATAGAGGAGTGTCCTGTAAAGAGTGGTGTAGTTTGCTCCACATTCCACCCTGGAGGCTCCACCTCAACCTGCCACAGTACATTAACCCCAATGTGAAAGCTTTGATGGGCTTCTATTTATTTCCTCCTTTTCCTCTTCTTGTACCTCCTTTAACAGTGCACTTAATAGTTGTTACAGTGAAATAAAATATGATCAGAGGGAGGATAGAGTTGATATGAATTTGTTGAATTAGTTTGACTTAAAGTTGCACTTCAGCAGTTTTGTCTTTTACATCTGTCATTTATTCAGTATCTGGAGTGGATGGGGAAACATGTCAATGCCTGCTGTAAATATGATGTGGCTGTATTGTATGTTTAGATCTTTACTTTGATGTTTTTTAATCAAACACATAGGGTTTCACCTAATTTTTGCTTGTATGTTTTTGTTCCGTTCTTCCTGGTAGTTAGATGCATATACAGTATTTGTATTTGTACAGTACAGAAATGTGTGATTGTGATGATAAAAACACGCATCAGGATATATGAGAGAGATGTACTGACCACAGTTTTCTGTAGTAATACACAAAACATTTTGTTGTGATTTCTGTTTAGATTATAAATTCCATATGTTACAATATTATCTTTCTGTCACTGTAAATCTAAAATTAAAGGGTCCAGTTTTATAACTTGAGCTATTTATACATTTAATCTCAGAGAAAGAATTACAGTATCTATTGAATCTTAAATTCTTGATATTAACCTTTTACCTAACTCACAACTTGAAAGTGAACAAGAAAACAAAACAAGCTCTAAAACTAAATTAACTGTCAGCTGTGTCCAACATCAAATTTGTAAAGGAAAAAATAAAAACAAGAGAAAAATAATCTAAGAAAATAATCTTCTGAACTATTAATTGAAAGGTTAGGTTGTTTGATCTTTTTATTTGTTTACAATTTTCAACAATGATACAAAGGAACGGACAGTTAAAAGAAAAATGCCACCCATTTTGATTTTTTTTTTTGCTTAGATCCAAATTTTTTGGATAGTTCACATCATATTTTAAGTGCAGTTAGTCTCTGCTTGTAAGCAGACTGTGTTTACAGAAGTAAATATGGATATTACACTTGTCAGAATGTGCTTATCAATTCGATGTTGTGAAATCAGAGACTACTAAATTATTATCTGCCATGCTTGTTTCATGTAATGTTTACATTTGATCTTGATGCTTCCCACCTACCCGCGCACAGATTTGCACATCTGGAATGGAAGCGATGTACTGAAAGTAGAGTATCAATCCCATTCCGCTAGTACTGATATGATCCGACATCAACACTGGTATCATGTGTTGTCGTAGATTCTCAGTCATCCAGGACATGGCAAATCCAAAATGTAAAATAAATAAATAAAACCAAACAAAGTAATTCGATCTTTATTCTGTAGTTGTAGATCTTTTTGCTTCCCATCTGGAGAGCTTTATCAAAACTGGAGAGTGTGTTGTTTCAGTGATGTTGGTATTAATAATATCAGTATTTGGATCTATCTGTGTACCCCTACTTCAGTTGGATGAAAAGTAACATGACCGTTCAGACTGAGATTGCTTTGAAAAACATTAAATATGTAGCTGTTTTAGTACCACATATAAAGTGAAAGTGACCTGGTTCTGATTTGAAAAAAAAAAGGATTTGTGGCATGCAGATCATATATGGGTCACATATGTGGAGAAAAAAAAATGGATTTGGGCCGCAGTGTGAACGTAGCCTAATTGTCAAACTCTGATCACCTTTCAAGCAATTAGTCCCTATAGTTTAAACCCAGGTGTTAAAATAGTATCTATCTATCTATCTATCTTTTTTTCAGTGCATAGATATGTACGGACAAAATAAATAAAGATATTAAAGATATTGTAAGCTATAACTGTGGTACATTTGTCTGAAAGCTTCAAAGCTTTTTTTCTTTTTTTTAAACTCAGTGATTTAAAAATGAGAAGATCTTAGACCACAAACAGTTCACTTCCAAGTTTCTTATGATTATAAATCAGATCCGCTCTAAATAAATTAAATCTCATAAAATTATTTATGACTAAGCTTTTGCTGACTCTCTATCTTCTATTTCTACAAATATTAGGATTTTTTTTCCTGTTCTCAAATAAATGAGTGTGTGAATCTGTCAGAGTTCTGGGTTTCTGTCTTTACTGACTGAAAGAGATAACCACTAGGATGTTGTACAGAATAGTAATAAGTCTTCACATCTCTGAAAGTCTATGCTTAATTGATCCCACCACTCACAGTGAAGCTTGTTCTCAAAAGACACTTTCTATTAATAACCAAGGAGATGAAAGAATACAATCCATTTGCTTGTCTTAATCATTACTGATGGACAGTCAAACTGGATATTCAGCTCTGCCTTAAGGGAGTAGAAAGCTGCCTCTGTTACATCTCCTGTTGTAACAGGTCTTTAAAGATGACTCTTCAGGTAATGAATGCCATGACAAGTTGCCTTTTAAACCAGCTGGTCCCTCAAGAGAAGTGATTGTGTTTGTAGATGAGGTGAGAAGAGCTGCTTTGTGCTGCTGTGTGATGTGGGTGAGGATGTTAAACCATGTTGTCAAAGTGCTGTCAAGTTGTGAGCAGCGTTTACTTAGAAGTCATCATTTCAAAATATATGTCACAGGTTTGATGTTACAGATAATGACAAGAGTGAGGCATCAAATGCTTTCCTGAATTAAATGCTTTAAGGATTGTATTATTATTTTTTGCTGCTTTATCTGGCACAAAATGCAATTTAGAAAGTATTTGTTCTTTTATGGTGAAAAAACAATGAGCATTATGCCTACTGTCAAAGTTCCTTTTTTATTTTTACCTGTAAAACTGTAGAAGAGAAGATCTTTAATACAGAAATGTGTCTGTGGAAAGCTGGGAATAGTACCAGGAAGCTTCTTCATAGTCACACAAAATATTAAAATGGAATGTGTTATTTGTTTGTTTGTTTCTTTTGTGTGTTCAGTGATTGACACATTACTACCTTGTGTTATGGTCGGTCTCACGTCATCAGTTTTTGGGGCTATAGCGACCTTCCCATCCAGTCATTGAATTAATCATTTGATTATTTAGATGAAGCTGTAGTTTGGTTGCATGTTGGGAACTGAACAGATGTTAAAACAAACCAGGAGTCCTGTGGGTTCAACTCCGTGTAGCTTCAGGCGCTGGTGTCCTCTGAGAGGCAAGCAGCAGCTTGTCCCAGCTCTGTCATACTTCTAGCTTTGGGAAAAAGGCGGAACCTGAAACCCAGGGGAAGGATATTATTCAGACACAAGGCACATGTGCAGAACCTGCAGACTTAAGTGTTTTCAACAGGAGAGATAATGTATATGTGATCCAAAGAAGGGTTGCATCTCTATCACATCATGTTTACCCAATCTGTCTGTGCAACTTGACCTTACTTTGATTGATTATATGACAGTGTTGTTGTTGTAGGATAAAACAGCAGCAAAATTTAAAGAAACACGTGCTGGCTGTGTTTCATTCTTGATTAGTGGCATAACTTGAACTAAACACCTGTTCTGATTTAGAACAGGTGTTTTTATTTTACCAGCAGTAAAGAGATTTGAGAAAGTTTGAGATATTAGTGTAGCAGCGTGGTTTTGCAAAATTTGAATGGATATTTCAAACAACAGTACACAACCCCTGACAAAATATATATACCTGTGTCACTTCACTTAGAGAATGTTTATTCAGCATTTTCAGCAAGAAAATGTTAAGTTTAACAGCTGAACTTTCTGGTTTTGCTTCTGAATTATTGTTTGGTTTTTGTTTTTAATTGACCCTTTGATTAACTGAAGACTTGCTGTAAAATGAATAATGAGCTAAAAATGAGCTGATGTAAAAAGTTCTACCACAATTTTTTTTTTTTTAAATTAATCATTTTTTTTTATTATCTTGAACCAACTTAAAGCAGTAGTGGGCACCAATGATTTCATGGCTTGTTTGCTTCAAACACTGTAGATCACATTTAAATTGGATTTGACAATACAAAGATTGTGAGTATTTTTTTTTCTGCCATTTCATCAAGATATTAATAAAATTTTTAGTGTCTCTTCACCCTCATTGGAAACAACAGTGACTTGTGGTTGTAAAAAAAGATCCTGATAATATGTGCAGAACTTATGAAACAGCATGTTTATGAAAATTACAGCATATAGTCAGTACACCACTGTGTTATTATGATACAAGACAGTCAGTGGTTTAAGGGGAAAAAAAAACTATTTACTTTTCATACACATATATAACATAGATGTACAGTCATGGGAAACGGAACATCCACCCTCTTTCAGTTTTAGAGTTTTACATATCTGAACACAATAAAAGTGTTGTTTGGTGAAAATAAAACAGCATATTAGCAAAACCACGTCATATAAACAGTCAAACACTGTGACAGAGGGATGATGATTTGGGCTGGTTTTGCAGTCTTGGGACTTGGGCACCTCATAGCCATTGAGTCGACCATGCACTCCTACATACCAAAATATTTTCAAATGTGAAAGCATTTGTATGACAGATAAAGCTTGGCCAAAACTGGGCTTTGCAACAAGACGATCCCAAACACAGCAGCAAATCTACAACAGACTGACTGAAAAATAAACGAATCAAGATGTTAAGTTGCTGCATTAGTCCAGTCAAACAGATACCAGCAAAACAATGAACTAAAGCACTGATGCAAAATATAGTGGGCCAGCATTCCTTCACAGTGATGTGAAATCTGATAAAGTCATACAGAAAACAACTACTGAGAGTAATTGCTGCTAAAGGTGGTTCTACAAACCTTTTCCATTTTGGCTTTTATTTTTGTTTAATTATTGGCATGTTGCAATCTGTTGTGTGTTTTTCTACACTTGAGATTAAATGTGAAGAGTTTTAGAACATGAAGAAGACCAGGTCATTTTTATTATGTCCTGATACATAAAACACAAGAATTGAAAAAGGGTGTTGTTTCTTTTCCCCATAACTGTATTACTGATTTTGAAAATATACCACCTGTTTGGTTTCAACTATGACTTAGTTGCAACCTTTACAGTACTGAAATGTCAAGCAGTAGTAATTAGGATTATTGAAATTTCCACAAGGCATGTTGCTGTCTCGCAGGAAACAATGAATCAATGTTTATTTGGTTTTTGTTTTGCACACTGACATCAACTGCCAGGCTGCCAGTAACTGAAACAGCAGTCTCCAGCAAAGACATTTTTCTCTGCCTGTTTTATATTAGTCAGTGGCTGTACGGTAGGGAGGGGGTGGGGGGAAGACAACTCCGAATGAGCTACAAGGCAGTTCTAAATGGTTTTTGATTTCCAATAAACAAACACTGGTTCAATTCAGGCTTTTGTTGAAGTGTGAAAACAATGATTAGTTAAAGGGGAAAATTGCTCAGTCATAGCATAAATGTAAAGCAACTATATTTTCTCCAGTGTGCATTAAAGCAGCACTTCATATCATAAGCTCATTATATCTGAGCCATAAAGTGATTATAGGCTCCAGTAAAGCATTGTTCTGCTGCTGACAGGATTAAAGATGACTTTAAAAGGGAGAGGGTGAGCATCACTGCTCTCTGCTGTTTGCTTGCTTTGTAAGCCTGAAGTAAAGGAGTCCGTGCACTTGACTGTGTGCCAGCTGCGGCACACCCACAATCCTTTCTTTAACACATTTATCTCCTGTCAGTCTGGCTATCAGTCGACATTAGTCTGCTTTGTTCTTGTTTGAAGGCGACACAGACAGTTTTTCATTGATGTGTCGCCGCCTGATGTACAATCATTTCAAGGTTTTTAAGAAAATCCTTGAAATGCTGAAGACAGTAAATCTAACACCAGTGTGTCATTGATATTTCTGTCTGTGCAGAATTCTAATGGAAAAATAGGTCCACATTTATCAAGTTATATAAAACCCATCAACAAAAATGAGACGTGGTGATTGAGTTTAGTTTATTTATGATCGATCATCACAGTGCAGCTGTAGTGTTCATTTATGTTTGCATAAACAGCATTGATATATATATATATATATATATATATATATATATATATATATATATATATATAAATATATATATATAAATACACATATATACTGTATGTACATATGTGTATGTTTGTGTGTGTAATAAATCTGACCAGCTCTCCTTCTCTGCTTGTAGAAGAAGACAGGTGTAATGAAGACACAGGAGAAGAAGGAGCGGTGGAAGGAGAAAAAGGTAGTGAAGCGACAAAAGAAGGAAGACGAGGACATGGAGGAGGAGAATGTCCAGCCGGTGTTGGATCCCCTGGAGAACGGCTTCCTTCATCATGCACAGCGGGAACAGGAGAGGATGAATGAAAGGCTGCTGAAGAAGACTTACTCCAAGAAGAACAAAATGGTGAGTGCTTGACTCCATGATGTGTTGAAGTCTAAATATCTGCACTGAAAAGGAGTTCGGTAGCTGGAGGTGTTGCATGAAGTTCGCATTGATCGCTGACTTTTGGGAGTACTGAGCTCACAGCGACTAGTGGAGGGTGTTTGTGTTTGTCCGGCTATTTTTAGTGGTAAGAGAGGAAGTTTTAGATTTAGGGTCCGCCAGTTGGTCAGCCATTCATTTACTTGACAACAGCAGTCGGATTATAATTTTCTGACACTGAAACCTTTTGAACCCAGGTCTTACATTGGAACTTTTTAAACCCCCTCCACTTCATTTACATTTCAAAGGTAGCCGCAACATGGGAAATTGCACATGTGCACCACAGGCAGCTGCAATCAGTAAGTGTTCTGCGCATGCACGAGTACATCAACAGCAGTAATAATGGTTTAGGCAGAGTGCTATTTATGTTACTCACCCTTTTCAACATGTAACGGCAGCCCAACCTCACTGTAAGTCCAAACAAAAGTCCCTATATTCACCTTTATGGATGCAACTGGTTCCACGCTCAAGAGACTGGTATTTGCATGCACAAGTGTGTAAGCGCCAACTAGTGGCATGGAATGGAAACTGCAAGCACATCAACAGCGTGTAAATATGTAACTTTGTTTTACAATCACCATCTGAAAATCTTTAACGTTTTCAGGAGATCAGCCTTGTGTAAACAAGGCCTTAACCTGTTAACCAGGTGGTGGCTCTGTTGACAGATTTGAATCCAGAGCCTCGTAGGGTTTCAAATTACCATCCCACGGTGTCAAAACAACTGTGTGGGCCCTCCACCTTTTGATTGACACCTCTTTTGACCAACTGGGTCAGTCTATGGTCTCTCCAGAGCCAATAATAACCACCAAGCATTATATTGTGTAAAAGGACGTACACATCCTCGGTTGCATACAGATCAAGCCTATTAACACTGATGTTTATTCTGATTCTACAGGCGTATAGCCAATCAAATTCCCATCATAGCAATGTGCGGCATGAGCGGGTGGGTTTCTTAAATGGCTTCAGGAAGTCCATGCATAAACACTGCAACCTGCTGGTGCATGTGTGCATTCATGCCTAAAAATGCAAGAGACTTTGTTTTGTGGGCTCCACCACATCAAAGGTGTGGTGGAGTCGGTCACGAGAAGGAATGGTGATTTATCCAACAAGAAAATGTTTGATAAAAGTTTGTGATGGTGCTTCTGCAGTCTGAGTGGAACAAGATTTGTTTCTTGAAGGAGATGTTGTCCTTGATCTAATCAACGCCTCTTTTGGTTCCACGATGCTCGCTTCAATTCTGAAAGCTCAATATGAGGGGCGTGGCTGGTCCATCAGCGGTTTGTGAATGGCTAGAAGCAGCGTAAAGATGGACTGGTCTTTGCAGCTGTTTCGCATGTATGTTTTTTGAAAGTGCCACAGTACTTATGTAAATACATACTTTGTACTGTTCCGTGGAACTGACTCTTTTTATAATTCATAATAGGGAAATGAGCATTTCATTGTGTTTATGCAGCCCTACTGTATTTCAGTCATGCTGACAGTGAATGTAGATGTAGAACAGGATTACTGTAAATATCAACTTTCATTAGAGCCTTCACTGATGACTGTATGTTGAAACATTCAGAAGTTACAGCCTTTTGATGTTGGTATGACTTGATTATATAGCCTCATTTGATTTTTCAGGCCATCCCTCAATATGCAGCCACATAATTTTTTAAACAAAGAAACATTTGAATTCTGTGTGTTCCAACACCAATAACTACATACTAGTTTTAGTTAAATAATTTTAACGGCTAAGGTTAAAAATTCTTAGTGTTACCTTTACAGAAAGACCATGCTTTTATGTACTTTAAAGGGTCAAGAACAGCATCTTATTTTATCTGGGCATTTTAGGTATTTTGAGAGGGACTGTCAACAGGTCAACAGGTCCCTCTCAAATAATTTATTCTCTTCGCTTAGCAGTGTTGTAGTTATTCATATGATACTGCTTAGAGGTACAGTAAATTACTACTATAATTTTGACATCACTGAAGGTTGACAGTGATAGTAATTGTGTGCAAAGTTATTTGCTGTTTGATGTTAACTGCAGTTAATCGTAATTATTTCAATAGTTTAAAGGCAATTTGAAATTGCTAATGTGTTGGATAGGACATATAAAAGTACCCTGACATAATGGGTATTATGAGTCCATTCATTTGACTCACAAGAACAAAAGAAGGAAACATGAGTGAGATCAAAAGGCCATGTAGTGAGAATAAAAGGAAATAAGGCAAACAGCATTTTGTTGTGATTAAAAGGCATCTTATAAAACATTTGAACACAAATGAGCCTATTTTTTTGTGTAAAACAGTTTGCATTATGTAAACCAACTGCTGTGCCTTCAGGTGGGTTTACTCTGTCGTTTTATCCTTTTTTTCTTTCTGTATAAGTGGCTTTCTGCTGGTGCCGATAGAAGACTGCCAATATCCCGGGCTTTAGCACACTGCTGAGCCCACAGACTCTGAGTCTGTCCCGCTGAGATAGCTCATCTATGTGTTAACAGTTTGTTTAAGTGGCGGATGTTTTCATGCTCCTGTCCAAAGCCAAGATCCACTATAGGGCTGTTGAGGATAAGAGAGGAAACGTAGTCAGGAAGCCAAACCAAATAATGAGACTATGTAGCCTAGAGGACTCCTCCACGGACAAAAATATCTCTCTAAGATAAGATTTCCTGAGGAAGTTAACATAGCTGAAATTGATTTTGGCTGTGATATTTAGTTTGCTATGAGCCAGTTAGAAAATACATATATATTAAGTTGATTCAACGTGCCAGTACAATGAGCTGTAATTACTGATTCAGATCTACATTTCAGCCGAGATTACTCTGTCATGTAGAGACCCTGTAACGCACTTTGTACTGAAGTTCATGTTTTCAGTAACTTTATTTAAAAAATGATTTCTCAAGCCTCCAAAAAGAATAGATCATTAGAATGCTTAGGAAGAAAATTAATATTAACAAAACTGTCCAGAACAATAAAATTATGCTGAATTAAAGTTTATATGTGTAAGTTCTGGATGTTTATAATTTATTCTCAGGCAAAATATCCATTTTATATTTAAGGTTCTTTTATTTAACTTTAAGCTTTAAGAGATTCCCAGTAACATAGTAAATGCCATTGTGTGTTTTGAAATGACAAGTTTTAAAATATTTAACACATTTTTAAGGATTTATCAGTTCAAGAGGTTTAAGATCTTATTTAAATGTCATACATAAAGTACAATGTTGATAACATTTAGAATAAAAAGCTTTACATTTCTAATATCTAAATTATCCTCAATGGAGCACCTTTACATTAAGCTCTAAATCTTTTTTTTTACCTAAATATTGTTTAAGCAAATAAACAGTTAAATGTATCCTTAGATGTTATGTGTTTACTGCAGTCAGAATTTGCAGCATGTTTTAGGAACACATTGCACATACTGTCCATAATTTGGGAAAGGTGCATAGGAAATACTGTATGTGTACAGTACACTGAAATTGCAGCAATCGAGAGTATTTATATCAGATCAGTTAAATGGCAAATATTCTTCAGAACAGAACAGATATTGGGTGTTCTAATAGTAATAGCAGCAACATATGTTTATATATCAGCAAACCATGTTAATTGTGATTTTAGTATCTGAGCAACGTTATACACTTTGGAGTTGTTTAAGTAGGCTTATCACATACAATAATTGAGTTCTATTATTTAAATTATAATAAAGCAAAAAGTCTTGTGAGAAGCTTGTTTAAAGTACTTCCTAAAGTCTCCTTTCTTCTTGGAGGTTTCTCGTAACTTTGCATTCATTTCCCTTTCATTTATTTAATTTCGTCTTATTGTCTTGGTGTGGGATTGTGCAACTGAATCATGGCCTGAGGGAAAACACTACAGTATATTTCATCTTGCCTTGGAATGAGTTATCATGCTGACTACTAGAATCACACAATTAAAACATAAATATACATAACAGCTCTTAGTTACAGTGTCACTGTTTTGAGCACTAGCATGTTGTAGGAAATGCTAACATCCTATTATAGTTAAATCAAGGTGCAGATGAGTGAATCTCATGATATGATCATGTTGCATAGCTAATGAATTATATATAACATGATAAATTATGCAGCAGCTAATTTGAATTTTTTGCATTTAGAAATTTGCTGATTTTATTCTGTGTGCTTTAAAGTCTGTTTCTTGAAGGGTTTGTTTTTTATCAAAGCTTGTACTGGCATTTTTTTTATTTGCTCAGTTTGCATCTGCTGTATGCAAAACAATGATACAGAATCAGCTGATTATTTTGTTTTTCTTCAGAAAGGTTGATCACATTCATCTTGAGAGTTTCTATTGGATTTGTTCTTATATGTGGGTGAGCAACACCTCAAGAAAAGTAAACAGTTCATCTTGAAAAAGATGTAACATTGGACTTTTTAGAACAAGCAAAAACGCAGTACATTATTGTTCTTACTCAGCCAGCTTCAAAACCAAATGTATAAATTAGTGAGGTGCTGATTTTTGTACAGCTCTGACCTTCAAATACCAATTTTAGACAATTCAGATTACTCTGAAAGAAAGATAATTAAAAAAACATAAAGTTGTTGTTTCTTTTCATTTCTAACCATTGTTTGACATTTCTACTTTTTTTTAACTTAAATTGAAAGATTTTATTCTGTTGCATCACTCAGTGCAGTCTGGCTGCAGTATAGTCACTGCGTTCAGTTTGTGGAGGGGTAGTTTTAAAGGCACTATATTAAAGGGGATTACATTTCTGTGTAGCAGACCTACAGAAAGCATTAACTAAAATATACTGTATAACTTTGACTTTATTTTTAAACACCTTACAGATAGTACATAGAGCTAATTTCAAATCTTCACATAGTAAAAACTTTCACATCAAGATGTGCTGTTACTAGCATGATCTAGTGGCTTATATATGCTACATTAAGTGGGTGATCAAATTGAAAACCAGTTTTGTTCACCAGGCAGCTGCTTGGTACATTCCTAGTATATGTACAGTATAAACTATATACATGCTTTATTTCTGATCAGAGAATAAGATAAGCAAATTCATCCATCCATCATGCCACCCGTTCATCCATCTGTCCATTTTCTATAACCACTTCATCCAATCAGGGTTGCAGGAAGTTGGTGTTTATGTCCAGTGGTCATTGGGCAAAAGAAAGGGTACATCCTAGGCAGGTCGCCAGTCTATCACAGGGCCACTTCAAGGCTTTAAAACCATGCATACACACACTCACACTTAAAGGAATTTTAGCCTTCAGCTAACCTAACATGCATGTTGGCTTGTGGGAGGAAACCAGAGTACTAAAAGAAAACCCACACATGCACTGGGAGAACAAACAAACTCCAGAAAGATCCCAGCTAAATTTTAAACCTGCAAACTTGTTGTTGTGAGGCAACAAACACTGACTGACAGTGCCACTGTGGGCCTCCATAATCTATTCAAACAATCATTAATATTTTGCACTGTTATCAAATAGTGATATGATCATTAGCACTGTTGCTTTACGGCAAGAAGGATGAATATTGACTTGGACCGTTTTGAGTCAAATTACATATTTGACCTCTGCATGTGTGTGGGTTTTTTCCAGGTACTCTCCTTCCTCCTACGGTTCAAAACATGCATGTTAGGTTAAGTGGTGATTTGAAACTGAGTCAGAATAAATCTATTTGTGAGTGGTATTTCATCATATATTTCTCTGTATACCTTTAACTTAGTACAGCTGTTCAGTGTTGTTGTGTTTTACTCTCTGCTGTAAGAGAAGCAGCTTACAGCATATTCAGCATCATAACTTTGACCTTCAGTATGCCTCCAAATGGGGGTCATGAATAAAACATAATGCTGACTTGCATGAGCAACACACATATCCAAGGACAAGTAAGTACACACATGCATTGTCCTTCAGCATTGTTGTTGTGTTTTATACTGTTCTCACCATAAATTGTACATATGGATATTATTATCATTATTAGGTAGCACTGCCCCAACCCCCAAACCAACCTCTCACTGTCGAGGCAGCTTGTGACCATGAAGCTCCATCCTGTGTTCTTCTCATGTACTGTAACTGATTCAGACTTACCTTCCCAGCCTCATATCTAAGTGTGATTCTGACCAATAAGCCAGCTGAAGACAAGTAAGATAAGATTGGGCAATAATAGTGCACCGGTGCATGGTTCATGGCCAGGCAATAGATGCAATAACAACAAATTAAGTTGTTCTGAAAATGCCACTGAGCTGTTTTTTAAAGCAATGTTTTTGTCACAGAGCATTATGTATTTGAACAAAAAAAAAAAGCTGTTTTATTTATTTTACCGTCTTAACAAGGCATGATATTTCAGAAGCTGCTTATTTAGAAAAAAATAGAATGCACAGAACACCAGGATTTTTATTTAACAGGAATTTAATTTGCATCAATTTCTGTTTTGTTTATTTAACAGAATCTTACACATTTTGTCAGTGTTACTACAATCTTCTCTTAAGAGTGTATTTGATCAGGGAGCTTGTGCCCCTTTTCGAAAGATCAGAACAAAAATGCAAAACACCTCGAGGTAATTATGGGGTTGGAAAGCTTGTAAGTGGGAACTTGATAGAAAAGGTCTTTACTTCTGCTATTCAGGTTAACTCTGCAATTTTACAAGGAGCATTATTAGATGAGAGGATAATGAGGTATGCTACAGAGGTGTCTGCAGGCACATTGCATGCAGAAGTGTAAGCCTGTGTTTGCATGTGCGTGTGAGCGCGAGCGTGTGTGTGTTCGTGCGCTGGCATGCATGCATGCATATGTGTGTGTGTATGTGTGCAATGTCACAGAGGAGAATAACAGAGGTGTGTGGGTGACCATGACTTGCAACAAACCTTGACAAATAAATTAGTTGTGTACTTGTAACATGAAGCATGCATAATCACACTGCGGATGTCTCTCTATACCACATCAAAGACAAGTTAGTAGATGAATACTCACAGGCCTACATGAAAGAAAGATAGATACTAGCGAACAGTTTCATTTGATTCAATATCAAAATAAATAAGGCATAAACACTTGAAACAATCATTTACTATTCATAAAAAAGTTAAGATCTCAATTTCCTGACCTCTAATTTTCAGATGTAGTTTAGGCTTTTTAGTGCTTTAAAATGGTCTCGTTTTGTAACTTGCATTGTGTACATTAACATTTTGTACATATATTTCCTGACATGTATACAAACATTGTAAACCTCACAAAAAAGCAAAGTGAGCTCTATAAGTCTTCACCTCAGACTTTCATTTTGTTGGAGATGAAAACAGAAGCTACAGAGTAATAATATCTTGTCAATCACAGGATCCTTTAATGCAAACGGTTAAAGATTTGTTGTTTTTTTCCACACAACCTTAATAGTTCCACATTTTTAGTCATCCACTACATTACTTTGTACCGTTGCAATTTTTGAAAAGAAGCTACAGCTACACAGCAGTGCCAAGACACTTACATATAATGAGAATAAGGAAGAAAGACATCATTTTTAAAGGACATAATATTGTGTTTGAACTGCTTTACCTTGAAATTGGGAATGTTAAAAACTGGTTTACGAACTCAGTTGTTTCAACAACTGACCAAGTTACTATAAAAAGCACCTATTAGTGCTTTATGACTAAAAGCTGTAGTAGCACTCAGATTACAGTAATCTGATGTTCACATTTTCCCGTGTAGAAAATTGTTAAATTTGTCCGTTAGAACACAGATTGAATGAAGTGTTTTCTGGAAATGTTTTATTATGATAAATGTTCCACTAATGAAACTGATCCATGAACTCACTTTTGCAGACAGAAAGTTTTTGACAAATTTGTAAAAACAGTCACATCACTTCCACATGAACACCAGCTTTTTTAATGCCAATAGAAATATTAGCCTCTGATCATGAGTGACCTTTTGTAACAGTGTCATGACTTCATTAACTGTACATAAAAAAGTAATTCAAATTATTAAGTTAATCAATTTTTACACAATAAATATTATTTTACTTTACAAGCAAGTGTCTGAGAGTGCATGGCTTTCATGTACAATTTCAACTTTCCTAAATGCAGTCTATTTCTGCTCAGCAGACAGCCTGACCACAGTGAATTTAGTTAGAGGAGCCAAACGCGTCCCAGTGGGTTTCCACTGGGGCTGCCTTTGTTGACTTTGCCTGAGATGCTGGGGGAAAGCTGGGAAAGGAAGAGAGAACAGTTCCACTGGTGTTGAAATAGAGGCTGTGAGAAGGCATAGATGAATTTTGAGTCTGCCTTTCCAGTCTCTGGGGATGGTTTCAGTCCCAATCTGAGCTGGCCCCAGATGGTTGATTTTGTAGAGTCAGTAAAACTCAAAACAATGGCAAATATTTCTGTTAGGACTGCTCTATCAAAATGACTGCAAAGTTTTAAGATAGATGGTAATTGATGCCACCAAAAGCTAATTCATCAAATACAAATTCATTAGTCACTTAAGTTACTACCACCGGTATCGTTCTAGTTCTTCCAGAATTTGCGTAAGTATTCTTCACCCCTCAACCCCTCAGCTACAGCTGCAGCCTCCTTACATCTCAGACAAGAAGAGGGGAGGGGAGAGGAGACAGAAAGTCTATAAGAGAGTCTGAAATAGAGCTTGAAATAAAGGCAAGACAATGAGAAAGAATGGATGAACCCAGACAACCTTTGTGCCCGCTGTGCTTAGCCAGGTGAATATTGCATGGGACAGTGCACAGTGATTAATGTCAGGCCATGTTAGGTGCTTGCTCAGGTTACTGCACTGTAGTTTTAT
Source organism: Kryptolebias marmoratus (assembly GCF_001649575.2). Taxonomy (NCBI): domain Eukaryota; kingdom Metazoa; phylum Chordata; class Actinopteri; order Cyprinodontiformes; family Rivulidae; genus Kryptolebias; species Kryptolebias marmoratus. The sequence goes on along the minus strand of NC_051430.1, from coordinate 10,022,367 downwards.
ACACACACATCCTATCACTTTTAACAAGTCAGAGCCATTGAAAATACAGCAGGGTTACTTTAGAGCAACCTCTCTGGGGACAATTAGTCCTGGGAACAGTCAGTTTTTCAACAGCTTAAAATCCTGCTCTGCTGGAGCTGAGGCTGTTGCATGCTGGGATAGGATGAAATAGCAGAGGCAACAAAAGCTCAGCCTGGAAATATTATGTTCTGTCTGATATTGCTATATGGAATAAGAGCTTTGTTTTAGAGCAGTAGTTAATTTTGCCTGATGTTGCAGCGTTGTATTTTTCAGTACGGTCATTAGATTTTACACTTAGGAGGCAGATGTTAGCCATAATAAATTTGTCAGGACATAAATTTCCTACACTGCCAACTTGCTCCTTGTGATTACTTTTTTAATGTAATTTATTAAAGTGGGACTTCCCAGGCTACACCGTATTCTAGTTCGACACCTACTGGGGAATCTGTAGCTATAGCAACACATATATTATTCCTGGTAGATGTTTAACTAGAGCAGACAATAGGGAGAGACACTTTATTACATCTTGTGCTTTATGATTTACTGTATCTTTGGGGTTTATATTACAGTAATGTTTAGTGAGCGGTTTAGAAATGTGCCCTTCAGGAAATCTCAAGTGATAATTTCTACAGCAAAAGCTTTTGACAAAGTAGCACACTGTAGTTTAAACTGCAAGTCACTGGAGGTTAGATTTGTTCTAAAAAGCTTTAATCAAAAGATTCTCACAAAGATTGTAAATATTTAAACAAAAGAAAATATTACAACTTGTAAGATATGAAGTCAGCTGTATGTGTTAATGTGTGTGTGTGTCTGTACCTCTCAATTTGAACAAAAAAAGGTTCCCTCTTAATCTACTAAAGTGTCACAGGAAGCGCTCGGTTGCTTTGAACCTGAACAGTCTTTAACAGACACTGAACTCTCGGGGGAGCAGGGAACAAAGTGTTAGAAATGAGGTCGCTCAGTACAGAAACTTAGATTGTAGTGCCTTTTATGTAATCTCAGATTGATGTGTCAAAGTGGGCCAATATCTGCCTTTTAGTGAAAGGGAATGAAATAATTTCTCATATTAGTTTTTTTCATAAGCTAAGTTTAGATGTTAATATATATGTAAAATTAGAATTTGTTCAATGTTTTTGAGCTCTGCAGCTTTGTGTAAAGATTGTGCCGTTGAATGTAATCTGTTCACCAAGTTTATGAACCATTTGGAATTTTTTACATTTTTCTCCAAAAGTTTAAAAGGAAAAGTGTTCACAGAGCTTAAAATAAATGATGTTTCAATTCAGTGAATAAATTATGCTTAGTCATTACACCCTCAAATAAAAGTTACTTATTCCATATATACTCAAGCTGAACAATTAGCACAGTTAATAGTGATTATGAAGGTGAAATTAAAGTTATAATTTTTCAATTTGCTTGAATACAATCATATGTGAGTGATTGTTTTATTTAAATAGAATCTAGTCCAATGCTAACAATGTTAGTATTTGTGCTTTTTTGAATTGTGTTTGGTTTACGATCATGTTTCCACTCGTGTTCTCCTAGTTCTGTTATCCCCGTGTTTAGTGTATTTCCTGTCTTTAATTTAGTTATGTTCTTGTGTAGTTTTTGCTCCATGTGCACACTGTGTCCCATGTGTCATTATTCACATGCCCTCGGTCATCTGCTCCCCACTGATTTGCCTCCCACGCCCATCTGCACCTGCCCCTTGTTTGTGATCACTCACCTGTTTCTACTTCCTCCTCATCTGCCTTTATATTTAGTCTCTTGACACTCACTTGCTGCTGGTTCATAGTTTGTTTCATGCCACAGTCAGGTCCTCTCTTTGTGTCTCCCTAGTGATCCTCTGTGTAAGTCTTTGTGTTGTTAGTTTTGCTGCCACCTCAGCGCTTTTGTTTTCTTTAATTAGTAAATTAGTTATGTTTGAGCTCCTCATATCAGTCTGTGTTCTGCGTCCAAATCCTCCTACAAGCCTGATAAACAACCAAGATATGTGTGTGGAAGTGTCATGAGACAGCTGAAGACATCAGAGAAGACTGAAATTTATGCTAATCTGTTTGGAAAAGGTTATAAACCAGTTTTGGCTCCACCATTCCTCAGTTTGACAGAATGTACAAATGAAAGGACTTCAAGAACATATCCCAAGATCCCTCCAATAGCAATATGTGTAATCATAACTCCAGACTAATTTTTGACCAGACAACTGTTAATTGTGGTTCTGATCAGCTGCTGGTTGGTTTAAGTCTCAGCCTGGGTAGCTCGCTTCTATTGATGCAGCAGTAAATCCAACCATTTGTAACACCAAAAAACAATTACAGAACTGATTTTTGGAAATGCCCTAGTCTAAGCTCTCCAGACATTTTTACAATCTTTTCACTGAATATGAAGTAGGTGAAGACTAACAGGAGCATCACTAATAAACCTAACATGCATGCATGACTGTGGAGGAAACTGGAATACATAGAGAAAGCCTACATATGCATGGGGCAAACATGTAAAATCTGAATCAATAAATGATTTCACAAATTTCAGCAGACACTTCATCTTGTTAATATATGTGCGTGAGAACCTACACATTTGACATCTATATTTACTCTACTAATAATGTTTAGAGACTGTCAAAATCTTGCATATGTGTTTAAATGTCCAATCTACACTTCGATTGGAAATGAATTTCTGAACAAAATAACTGCATTAAAACAAAGAAAGTAAAATGGATCTAAAATTAATCTGCTAGAGGTTTTGTTTGTGGTATGGAGTTTCAATAGAAGTTTTAAAGACAAAGGGGAATTTAGTGTTTGCTAAAGACAATGTCAGTGCTATTTACTGAAGAAAAGAGCTTTCCTGTAGTTGTAAGAAATTTGGAGGTCTGTTATTAAATCAGTTTGGAAAGAGGTCAGACACTAGAGGGACCACTTTCACTACTGTGTTCCTGCAGTTCACTTGCAATTTTACCATTTGACATTTACCGAAGCCTCATTCTCTCCTTGTCACAGTTGTATCAATTTGTTTTAGCTAATTAGTGCCTCAATTAGCACCTGTTAATGAGATTCCTTTTAATCATTACTTTGCACTCCAGTGTGTAGTGCATCTCTTACATATTTTTGTTGGGATTTGCATGTTTGATTGTGTGCTCATACAGCATACATCTGTGTTCATATGTTACTTTAAACATGTGGAATTATCTTTGTTCATTTTTGCAAATGTTTATCCCTGCTTGGCTGAAATAAAGTCTTTGCCTTTAGTGTGTAGTAGTAGCATTTAGGGAACTGAAGTGTTATTCTTTCCAGTTTAGCCCATTATGATCACTATTATCGGGATTGGCTTAGGCCCCAGCCCCTGTTTTTATCACCAGTATCTGTTATGGTGAGAGATGATGTTGAAGGGGGCAACAGAGCATGACATTAACCCTGTTAAACAGGATTAGTGTTGTAACTGACACAAAAGTGATCTTTGCAGTCACAGATTTCCTTTTTTTCCTCCAACTCTGCTCAGTTTTTTTTTTTTGTAATACAATACTGACCCCTGCTGCATTAGACAGTCATTGCACCCACAAATACAGGAAGGTGGTGATGATGTTTTAACCCTTTGGAAGATTTCATTGTATCGTCCATTGGGGGTCACTGTTCCCATTCGAAAAAGGCAATGCAAGGCCTCTCTTCTCTTTCTAAAATTTTTACTACCTCAGTGTAAAACATCAGGATTTGGTGGATTACAGCCTTGCGGTAGATCCTTTGCAGGTTTCATCACTGTCTCCTGCAGTGTCTTGTAATGTCTGCTTAATGTGATTTCAAAATATTGCCATGAAAACATCACCATTGTAGATAATGAAATGCAGCTCAAACATCAAGGGTATGTCGGTCAAATATGTCATACTGTCAGGCACCACTGTTACACAAGATTATATGCATGCATGTAGCTCAGAAATCTCCTTGGAATAGCTTTTCTACAATTTGAATAATGCCAAAGAAAGGAAAGTTGTTTAAACAAGATTTGTTTACAACATTCATTCTGAAAATGTTGCTGTATTCTAAAAGGTTTTGATTTAAGATATTGTTTAGAGTCATATGCCTTCAAGCGGGCAGCATGTGTTTGGTTCGTTTTTTCCCCTCTTTTAAAGACCATTCACACAGTAGCAATTGAACCAAGGGCTATAATTGTGTTTTCATGTACTATAGATCCTGTCATTAGGCCCCTGGGTCTGCAGGCAGTTATATGATGACAGCTGACAAGGGGGCGCAGCTCCTTTGAGAAAGAAGAAGAGGGAGTGGGGAGAGGGGATGACGGTGGAGGGGACCACACGCACAAAAGCCACAATTACTTCCTGGACAATCCACAAAGTTCAGCGGTTGGAGTGTGTATGTAAAATGATGTGGGAGAGGCCATTTGCAAAACAAAGAGAGGGGAGGTTGGCTGGTGAGAAAGATTGCTTTGGTACGACAGAGTATGTACACCCTGAGGCGGGAGGGTTAAAGTGGCAGGCAGGGGGTTTACACACCCCCAACAGTCCTCAAGGAGCTGAAGCCAGATGGGGTGTGGTTTATGTAGTTGAACTCCTTGGAGTGAAGAGTGTCTGGATTTGTTCTGTGCTCTGATGTTTGGAGATTTATATAAAATTCTTTGTGTATATGAGTAAGAAGTTTTCAGTAAATAAAGTTAAGTCACATAATCACTTAATAAAAAGGCAGAAACATTAATTTACCACATTTTCAGATTCTGAATTTTATTTCTGAATTCAGACACTAGAGTGGTCTTAGAAATATACATTTCACAGCAAGTTATACGAGACTTTCTAGAATAAAGATTAACAAATTTCCACTCAAAAAAATATATGTCCAAAAAGGGCAAGACATTTGTTGCTCTGTGCTCTTCTCAGCATATTTGCCAATGACATTGTTTTCTAACAAGAATACCAAGAACAGTCACCGATACAGATGAAGCAGTAGACACATCAAATGTCCTTGACTGTAAACAAAATGCAGCAGTTACCTCTGCCGAGTAGTTTTAGTATTTGGAGTGCAACACGCAGTGTCTTGCTATCTAAACTGTGTTTGAAAGGCAACAGCAGAAACTATCCCAAACATGTTTATTTGTCAAGTATTTGAAGTGTGAGGGGGCAGTTTTCAGAAATTAAAAGGGTAATATATATAGTTTTGAATCAAAACCAAATCATTAAGAATAAGAATCCTGGAGTTTTTCAAAATGACTAAAAACATTTTCACATTATTAAACATTTAGTTGTTTATAGTTTGGAAACATTAGGGAGCAATTGAAACATGTGACATGTGATCGAGGTCAAAGGCCAGACTCAAACTGGGACACTGAAAAGTAAACATAACATCACCAATTTGCAGTGTGTCATTCTAGCACTGATTTGATGATATCTGAGTGGCCCACTGAGCTGTGAGAATGTTTTGCAGGGTCATAAAGCAGAATTATCTTGGTCTCTTGTAGTTTAATTAATGACCCAGTGGTAGCAACATAATTGCATTTCAACATGGGGTCTCATCTGATACTGGTATGGAGCAACACTGTTTGTGGTAGTTCAGTTTTAAGTTCCCAGGTCATCTCCCACTGGTCTTGTATTCATCAGCACTCCTTCAAACCTACAACCCTTATGTTAACTACTGCTGCAGTCACACAGGATACGGCTAACACTGGTGTGCATTAAAAATTCACTGGCAATTTCCTCCCCGATTGAAATAATACCTTGAAATGTTAATGCACTCGTGCTGAGGTGTCTGTGTTTGGACTGTGCTTGTATTGGGAATGCTCTGTTTAAACTGCTCTTGTGGTGAAAGTGATACGCTGCTCTGAAGAATTGGCCCAGCCAAGTTACCGGGCCAGGAAAAGAAGGCTATTCTTAGTGACAGTGGCCCCTTCTGCTCAACACGAGTAGACATACATGCTCAGAAATTTTCAAATGACACCCGGGCATATGTGAAGATATGCATAAACAGAGACGCACTTGAAATAGTTGTCACACATAGACACATTGGGGTTGCAAACATATAACCTTTGATGCTGATTTTCTTCAGGTACACTGTGTTTAGCTTGTTAACACAATCCCTAGCATGCTTGTTTCTAAATGTGCCTGTTACTAGTGGATTACACAAGCTCAGGGCTAAACTGTGACAGGTCTCAATCTGATATCTACTCCTTTTAGCCTGGCTTCACCCACTGGAAGCCTCTTCAACCTGATCCTGACAGAGATGTGATGTTATCAGGCTCTGAGATGCCTGATAGCATCACACCTTTTGGATTAGGATGGAGGAGGCCACTGTCTGTTCAGTGGTGGGGCAGTGTTCCAGTTTGTCTGTAGAAGCTGTTATGGGTCCATGGACCTATCAAATATCTGATCTAAAAAAGGTTTAGGTGAGGCTTGCATAAAAATCAACATAGGTGCCTCTTAGTTGTCATGCATCTATGAATACACAAATTACTCTAACTCTCTTGTTCAGATTTTTTCTTTGCTCACAGTGAGATGCGGTGATCCTTTGAAAAGGAGCACACATGGCAGCACAGTTCCTTTATGTGCTTGTTCTCCTCAGACCTGACAGCAAGTCATTAAATATTAGTGCTGTTTCATGCCATGGTTTCTAACATGGTTATTCCAGTCACTGAGCTTCCTTTTCCATTGTCCATGTCCACTGTGCCTCTTTTGTTTTACAAGGATGGGGCAAATGTCTAGCTTTAGGGCAATTCATTCTGTAAATCTTTGGTTTGTGGATAAAACAAAACACATGCATAGATTTAGGAATGTTTGATTGTGAACCTAAACGTTTTGCCATTGCTATCCAAAAAAATGTAGTCATATACTTTTACTATTATATACTATGGTTAATAAATGTTACTTGCATTAAAGGAAATTTGCTAAAGGAAATATTAACAATTTTTTTATCATCAGAGTTGTTTTACTACATTTATAAGAATGTTACTCTCCTTTAGATTCTTTTTTGTTTGTTTCTTTGTTTGTTTTGTTTTGGGCATTTTTTGAGCTGATTACAGAAAAGTTTGTCTCTGTGTTCTTTGCAAGCCACCATACAAATCAGCAGAAAGAAATCACTCCTTACTGTGTTAAGTTACTGCTGGAGTTCATTCAGCTGGGATTTTTTAGCTTACATTTAACACCAACGGGGATATTTCTCATGTAATAGACAGCTGTACCCATCAAGATGCTTTGTCTGTGAATTAGTCGTTAAAAAAGTGGTTGTTTGGTTCATATTATAAATATGCACCTGTTTACTTGGCTTATTAGCAATATTTGTATTCTTTAACTGGGAAGAGTTGGGTTGCAAGTCTTTACCACTGTTCATTTATGGGTCAGACTGAGAAGTTTGGGAACTCTTGGATTATAAAGCTGGCAGTCTGCTTAAAGAAGAAAGCTCAACTAGTAATAATATATTTGTGTTGATAGTATTTGCATTTATTATTTTTATTTAAGTAAAATGTCAGCAAATTACAAAATAAACTTCTAGTTAACTGGTAATATGTGTAAAAAATACTCCACATCTGTAACATTGATACTTCAACTTGTATTTTTTACATATTCTTAAGAAACAGAACAAAAGTTTTAATTCTGTCTATAATTTACTTTTATTAACTATTTCATGTAAGAAAATTGTAGATGTGTTAAGACATGAATGGACATTTAAAACAATTGTATGAGCTGATGATTGTACACCAAGAGCTGACAGTTAATTTATTGTAGAAAAACTATATAGGAAATGTTTTTATAAACATATACAATTCTGTTTACCATATACTCAAATTTACAAACTTATAAACAGTAGATTTTAAAAAAATAACAATAATAAATACCATAAATTAACTATTTTTAATGATTGTCACAGAGAAATTTAAACTACTGCTCCAAAACTCTGTCCGTTTTCTTACCTGCTTATCTGTGCAAGGTTACCGGGGAGCAGGTGTCTGTCTCCAGTGGTCTTTCGGTGAGGGTACACCCTGGACAGGTCATCAGTTCATCACAGAGTCACACAAACAATTAAATAGGCTCTCTCTCTCACACCTAGTGACAATTTAGGTTAATGAACCAAAAATGCATGTTTTTAGTCTGCGGGAGAGAGAAAACCCATCCCAGAGAAAAGCCCTTGCATGCCCAGAGAGAACATGTAAACTCTATAGAGAAGAACCCCAGCCTGGTTGTAAACCAGCAACCTTTTGGCTGTGAGATGACTGCCCTAACCACTGCTCCCCATGCTGCTTTTTTCAGACATATTTTATTCTAGATCAGGAAACAATGAATATTTTAGATGCATATACTAAAGCAAAGTCCCCCCCACCTCCACCACCACCACCACCACCATTTTATATTTAATGTTGTCTGTAAATACAGTAACCTGTAACAATAAATAATATTTGAATCATATTGTTTATAAAATTACACTCAATCTTTGTCTACATGACAGCAGTGACTTGTACTTTGTTGCTGTAGCTCCTCCAGCTGCTAAAAGCAGCTGCTTTGTCAGAGCAGATGTCAGAAATTAGTGGTGCATCTACTTTACCAATCCAGGAAATCATTTTGTATTCACCACCAGATAAATATTTGTACTTAAAGCACGAGAGCGTCGTCACATACAGCTCATCACATCTTTTTATTGCTACCGGTTCTAAAAATTAGCAATGTAACAGTGTTAGTTTGTAATTAGTTCAGCTCTATAGTTGGTCAGCAAACATCTTCTGCTTTTATTACACAGTAGGAAACTAGTTTCCCAAACACAAATTACTGGTATTTCTTATTCATTAAATTGCATGTTATTTTTGTTTTTACCCAAAATAGTTTTATTGTGCTGTTTTTGAGAATTTAGTCTATCATAAATTAAGACTGTTTCAATCTTAACATTGTTACTCTTTATCAGCCTCAGAGGCACATTCTGTTCTCTTTTTGGTGAGTCATTGTAGAGGTTGATGGAAAAATCTTTGCCAAGACTTGACACAATTGTGTAGTGAACTTTGGAATCAACGTGTTTTCCCTTTAGACTGTATCTAAAAGGTCTTAATTAACACCAACAGTCGAAGAAGAGGTGGCACAATAGGCAGGGGCAGATGGGATATTAGTTAGCTATTCAGAATAAGGACCCTTTGCATGTCTTCCTACATGACAACCTCGCTGACACCTCTGGCCTTTGGGTGGCGCAGAGGGGTTTGTTGCAGCAAATGGCATTGACCTCCCCAGTGCTCCACTTCCCTCCCACCACCTCTTGGTAGAATTGATTAGACATAATTGGAGGGAGTCAGAAGCTGAGGCAAGTGGCGCTAAATAAATTTGGATAGTGTTAATTGCAGATTCTGCTGTGTCTGTGTGTGGCAGTGTGAAGGGTAGAGAAACACTTAGCCACTGGCTGACAATAGAGGATTAATTGGTCTCCTCCAATGAACATAATTAGACTGATTGTTGGGAGAGATAAAGCAAAGGTTTTATGAGTGTAGCAGCACTGTCAGTACTAAAAATGTCATCCCTCCACCTCTTTCTTCTCTCCAATTCCCCTTCTGTGGCATACACCCATGTACAAATTTAATGCTCCTTATTCGTCTTTTAGTTGTAAGGGAGTTAAAATCCCTTCCCACAGGGTAGGAGTAGATCACAGGTTCATGGTTACTGAGCCTTATAGTACTACCATCTCTGTAGGGAAAAGTCCAATTTTCTGTTCCAGCTACACTGCCGACCATGTTTCCATAGTTCTTGATTGCATCAATTATTGAGTTTTTACCGGTTGAGAATTCAAAGAACAGGAAAATCCTCTGTCTGATTTACCTTGCATCTAGATTATTAGAGGAGCTGTTGCCAGCAATCCACATCATATGAATCCAGTTGTAACAGGGCTTGACTCCAAATCATTTCTGCTTGGAAATAATTTGGGAGCCCCTAAGCATTACTCAGACTTGGCCAACATGATTAACAGTCAAAACAGTAATGACTTGTGAGATTCAAGGCCTCATCACTGCAGAAAGTCACTGAGTTGGATCTGGTCTGAACACAGTTTTGACAATGTTCTATGGGGTGGCACCCATGCTTATTAAACACAGTGGTGGTCTTCATTGACTTCTTTAGTCTAATGGCTTCTTGCATGTAGCCATTAGACAACGACTACATGCAAGTTGTTGAAATGTCTTGAAAAGATGACAGCAAATGAAGGAATCAAAGAACATGTCAGAGGCTTTCAGAGTTTATGTGTCATGTTCCATGAAATCAGAGTTTGAAAAAGTGATATTGAACTAAGATGAGAAAATAGCAAACACTAGGAATGGCCTTAACAATGAAACAAAGTCTTGCATTTTTGACAAATAGGCCTTTTGTTGGTCAACGAATACTCAGTGAAGTAATGTAAACTTTGAAAAAGGTTGAATGAAGAATGAAGTTTGCCAGGCTTTTTTTTTTCCTAAAAAATATAGTGAAGTGTTTATAAGAGAATAAAGTTTGCTAGGCTTCTATTACTTTGTGTTCTATTCATTATATGAATCTACTTTGTATCTACTTTAGTGTGATGGTCAATTTAATTGACATGCAAATATATATAATTTTTTACTTGTTTTCTCCTTTTAATTAAATCAAGCTTCTATTTTCCCATATTCACTCAGGAGCATTACAGCACATTGAAAACTGACCTTACTTGTTAAAAACATCCCTTGAAATCTTCAAAAAACTAAAAACATCTGCACAAATGTTGTTTCCATGGACACCTGTCATGTTTCTGCCTTGTTCTGAATGAGAAAACAATGTTGGGTTACTGACCTGAACCAATACTGAAAAAGGCAGTTCAGTTTCCTGACTGACAAGCAGGCGGCCTGGGGGGTTGGCTGAGTTGAGCAGGGTTGCCATGGGCTCAGGGTTGAAAACATTGACTCCTGCACCCGTGGTGTGATGGAGAGACTTGGCCTTCCAGCTAAATGGAGGCTTCTGCTCAAAGCAGAGGTACCTCAGGGAGACATTTTGATGCATGATGGGTGGAATAAAATAAAATAAAATGGGATCAACCCTTGCTACAGTGGTTATTGGTGGAGAGGGGGTGCTAGCTGTAGCCCTCTGGCAACACTCAACCTAAGGCTAGCCTTGCCTTCTATCATCTATGTTTTACTTCATGGAACTCCCACTGGTGCCCTGAGAGAAAATGGCCTGTTTTAAGATGTTCAGAAGAAATACTTGCACATCGACTTACCCGTTTTACTCGACTGGGCATACAACAAGAAAGTGGCTGTCCTTTGAGGAGAGATTGCTGACCTGTGTAGGAATGTTAAAGCAATGCATCAAAATGTTTTGGTATTTGTATTTTGTGGCTTAATTTTAACATGCAAGTTTTTTTTTCGTGTGTGTGTGTGTAGGGTGGGGAGGGAGGGGTGGTCATTGAATTTTTGTTTAAAAAAAATGTTCACAACATATTCAAAGACAGTTGTATCTGCTAAGCATACATATGTTTTGAGCAATCACGCTTTTATAGTCTCTGCTTTGTGTTAATCCATTATAGTGCTGGTAGTTGTTTGTGAAAAATCTTTTCAGGTAGTTTATGAACGTATTGGCTAAAAGAGAGAAATAAAATAATGCATTAGTTACAACTGAGCCTTTATTTGCTTCTTGAATGATAGTTGTTACCTTAGTAGTTATTTCTGTCAAAGCAGTGATTAGGCAACAACATTGAGGTGGTGATTCGATGCGTTTATAAGAGAAGATCATCTCAGTGTTTCGTCTCACATGTTGTTTTACCTTGGCCACTACTTGGCTCTCACTTGGCCCCAGTGGAGTTGAGACTACTGAGGGTTGGCTGCGAAGTCACGGCCACAGATTAACTCTGCTATTTATGGCCCAAGCCCGTCTAACTGCTGCCCCAGAGATGGGAAATATTGCTCACTTAGCAGGATTACTGGGTGCCGTAATGCCCCAAAGGCCTGGTTTATGGCAGGTCATAAATGTTCCCAGGGAGATGCAGTGAGAATCAGATTGATTAGCGCTCTGGTGGAAAGTCGATCTGTTACCCACGCCCCACTGGGGAACACTGTGATGGATGCTTCCGGGATGTAGAGAGACACACTGAAAGGAAGGAGAGGCCACTTTTCTCTGCACCACACCAGCCCTAGACATCCCCACAGTGACACAAGATAGAGGGCTCCTATTGCTTGCAGGGCTGCAGGAGGTTGTCAGGCAGCCACAGAGCTATAGCCACTTTTTGCAACGGCCCTTTGCCATCCCACTGGCAGACAAATGAAGAGGCGACCTTGACACATGCTGCCATTTACCAAAGTCCCTCTTGATGCCTTGCATCCCCCAGGCATCTGTCATTTCAAAAGATAGATTCCACCTACACCCTACAGCTCCTATTGGGCAGTCATGTGCTGCAATCAAAGGTCTAATGTATATGTTACAGCAGGTATATTTTACATTTACTAGATGTCACAACTACCTTTGTTAAAGAATGAATTAATGGTGTAAGCAAGCTTTTTTTCTGTGTAAAGCCATGTTAGTTATATATTTTAAAATGCATATAAAAAAATCAAAGGGATGTCTGATGTACTGTATGTGAAAAATCATCATGTTGAATATCCTCAGTCCTGAAAGTCAAACCAGTTAAGAAACCAACATTAATCCTAGATTGAGGTAATCAAACTCTCTTGAGTCTCATTCTGCTTTCAGGTGGTGCATATTTTCCATGCATAGAAGGATAGCTAAGATAGAGCCATAAAAATGGCTTAGGAAAAAGTTTAAAACGGCTTATATGGTTGGCCTCTGTAATCCAGGTTTGTTAGGGTCAATGAATTATTTTGTTGTGAATTGTGAGTTTTGTTATATATTTATTTATTTTCTTACTGCTCTATTTCCATAATTTTGTGGTTTGTGACATTACTGTGAAAATTATCTTGGTTTTCTTTTATGTTGTACATTCTTGTAGTTTGATCTAATCTCTTCCCTGCTTGATATTTGTCTTGGTTTCTGGGGGGTACACAGCAAGCAAATTCAACATGTTTTAGCTATCTATGTGTTACCTGACATGACAAATCTTATAACTCAACTGAGAGATAACAGGTACTACAACAGTGCCTAATTAATCTTTGTTACTTTAGGCTTTTCTCTTCAGGCTGATTTACATCATCACCCAAATTTATGGTTGCCATTGCAATGGGACATAAATTCTTACTGTGATTAAAAAGCTTCTTGGCATCACAAAGTAGATAATATGCTAATAAACCTGCAGTTTTATGAATGTATTATATTTATTCTCTGTGCCTAAAATAATGTGAGTTCCTAAAAAAAAATCTAACAATGGACTACTTTTCTCTTTTGATGAAATACACATTGCCATGGCATCATTTTAAAAGTACCATATGCTGTATGTCACAAAAGCTATTTTTCTTAAGAGTTGCACAGGTTTTTTGCCATGATTTTGTATGGATGTAGGCAGAGCTGAAAAAGTCTTTTTGCACACATTCCAAAAATTCTCCATAAATTTAAGGTCAAGTCAGTCTCAGCAAATTAAGGTAGATAGCCACCCATCCTGAGCCTGGTTCTGCTGGAGGTTTCTTTCTGAGAAAGGGAGCCGTTCCTTTCCACTGTTGCATGCCACCCCTGATTGCTCAGGATAGGAGGCTATATCAAAGTAAAAAGTTGATACAATGTGCTGGAATTTCCTTTGTTATATTAAAACTGTGATTTTGCTATGTAGATATATTTTACTAATTGACTCATTTTATGCTAAATTGTATATTAAACTGAATTGGATTGCATGCAATTGGATATGTATTGGACCTTTTCACTTTTCTGTATATTGCCCTAAGATGACTTGTTGTGAACTGGCGCTATATATGAATAAACCCAACTGAATAAAGTTTCAGTAGATAGCACTTAGGCACTAGAAAAAATAGTACTCACTCTTTTTTTTTCTGTAAAAGAATACATCTATTCATCTCTTTCAAAACTCCTGTCTGGGTTTGGATTGTGAGGAAACAGTCTAATCAGACCTCCCTTTTCCCAGTTATCTTCTCCAGCTCCTCCTGTTAAATTCCAAAGTCAGCCAAGAGATAAATCCTGGCTGTGCCCTGGGGCCTCCTCCTGGTCAGATCAACACTAATATTTGGTTAAAGTTATTAATTCATTTGAGCATTTAGCATTTACCAGTTCAGTTTACACAGCATTTGTAAGAGCTAGGTGCCAGCGGCATTAAATGCAAAAGAAATAGCAGCATAAGTGGTCGGATGCAATGTATCAGTTCCTGCTCACTAGGTAGTGCTGACTTCTTCCAACATGGCACTAAGCTTGCTGCACCTCTCACCTCGTCCTCATTACTTCCTGCTGTTTTTCTGCTTCTCTGACATGCCTTCACAATTGGACTGCAGCTGCCCTTGCACAGGCCTAGAAGGCTTCAATGTTTTCCAGATGCCTGATTTAGGATAATAACTGTGTGTGGGGGTGTGTGTGTGTGTACGCAAACCGCTTTGATGTATCAGGTTCACAAGAAATCATCTATGAGCAGCTCTGCTTAATGTTTATTCATGTATGTATTGCATGTATTATGTCAAATGAACATGTGCATGCATGAAGCGCAAATACCACACCATTTCCACAAACATTTGTCATAACTGCTGTTGTGGTACATAAAATGATGTAAAAGATTATCAAAATGATTTAACTGCAGACAAAGCTAAGCTCTTAAATTGCCTGCATGCTTTTCTTTGGTGTTTCTACTAATGTTAAAGTCTGATTTGTTACTCAGTGGCTCCAGGGAACCTGCTTTTTATTCTCAAGCAAAGTCCCCATGACTTACATCTGCTTTTGAAATAATAAAAGAATCATTAACAGGTGTTTTCGTTTTGTTTTAAATGCCTTGTATGCTGCGTTTTGCCCCAAAATGCTTAATGTTCCCCTCTCAACTCCTCTAGCCCTCTAAAACAATTTTCTTTGTACATTTGGTATAGTATTGTAGTAGTTGTAAGATTTATAACTTTGGTCTTTTTATGTCTCTGTTCATGCCAATTTAAGAGTTTTTGCCACAGTGTGGAATAGAAGTTGCCAAACTTGTTTAACATGTTAAACAAGAAAAGCAAGAAAGAAGAGAAAAGGCTGTCAACCAGATAAAACTGATTACAGTGTTTATCAGATACATGTGGATAATTATGTTGTAATGCAAATGGAACAGGAGACAAGATAATTCAAAGCTTTTCCACTGTCAAACAGCATTGCAGGTGATGAAGAGATACTGCTTGATAGAACAAATACGAAGCAACCGTTTCTGGTGAGTCAAAGCAAGCATGGCATGAAATAACAAAGAATGCCACACACCAAAAATACAGTAGAAATCCCCTGAATATCTGTTAAGATATCTGACAGCATCTGTAATACTTTTTATTTTTTATTTTTATTTTTATTTCTGTTGTTGCTGGTGAGCTAGTTTAAGTTCCTTGTGCAGTTTGAATTGTTTATCTTGATAGTTTTACTGGTAACACAGTAGTACTGGTGAAGAGCTAGCATATATAGGTCATCTAAGGATTCTGTATCTTGAACAGTCCTTCCACCTAAGCTTGTAGGTATGATATACCCTTGCTACTAGCCTTTGTGGCACAGCTGTTAGGGTAGTACCTCACTGGGCTGCATCTATTTGGGAAAATAGGAGAATCTTCTGTTGCAGTCTCTGAATTCTGAGTGCTTGTGACCAGGCAGCCAGTGAAATGTGTAACCAGTGTATGTGGCTAATATTCAAAAATTGCACAAAAAGGCAGTTACAATAGTCTAAGCAAGTTGAAACAAAATCATGGATCATCATCTACCAGTTCAGATTTTGACACCAGAGATAAGCATTTGGAGATATTTCAGAAGAAACCGTTTCTAATCAATCCTCTAGAATGACACTCCAAAAACATAACAGAATGGGAGACAACACCAAGGTTTGTGAGGCTAAGCTGGACAAATGAGCTCATCTCACCTTAGGGGCAATAAGTAGGGTTTCAGTCTTTTCTGAGTTTAGCTGCAAGTAGGCGTCACTAAGCTACTGTTTGATGATGGTTAAACAATTCATTGAAGATGACAACTTGTGATATTCTGTGGACTTAAACAACAAGTAGAGCAGAATATCATCAACATAGAAATGATAGGAAACATCAGGAATATGCCTACTTATTACTCTGGTATTTGTATATTTTCATGCTGTAAAGCACTTTGAACCACCTTGTTGCTGAAAAGTGCTATATAAATAAATTTGACTTGACTTGACTAGGAGGAAAATGTACAGAAGAAACAGTGTATGTTCCAGAACTGGACCTTGAGGTACCCCACATGAGAGTTGCATTTTTAGTGCTTTTTTTCTTGTTCATAGCAAAGAACATCTGTAAGAGTTATGTACTCTTTTACTCTATATTAGCTAGTAGTTTGAAAATTACATAATCACTATTCATTTAAAACAGAGCCCTAGAGCCTGGTTTAAACCCACCGTTCTCTGCCTCATTAACTGTGTCTCTCGACAAAATTAATGTCTCAGCGTTCAGTGTGCAGGCGTTCTTTGTGTTGTTTTAGCTAGTCCTGTAAATCCCAATTTTTTTATAACTGGCAAAATGTAAACAGGAAGAGTAGGAGGGCAAAGTTTGTGGGCAGCTTTGTTTCTACAGAAATCCATACAACTGAACAAAAGTCAATAAGGTCCAATGATAGCAAATATTTCATAAACTTCAAAAACCACATAGATAAGATATGAAACTTTTTAGTTAGGTTTTTGTTTCAATGTATTTACTGTGAACAGCTCTTCTTCTTGTTTCTGCTGCATGTTTGTATTTTTTCAGTAGCGACCCCTAATGTTTAATATCAGAAGTGCAGTGAGTGCTGCACATCTGAAACGCTGATGTAAACAACAAATCCACTCTGTTGATGTCACAATTCACACAAGCCATAAGTCACGCGCCAGTATTATGCTGCCTTAAGCTTGGACTTTAGTGAACCACCTCCACTCCTCACCAGAAACAAGAATAAGATCTCTTGATATTTTGCCCCTCACTTCAGTGTTTGTGCTACTAAGCAGGCTTTGATGTGCCATTGATCTGACTCAGACTACCAGACATTCATATCTTTGTAAAAACCCACTGTGCATAGAGATGTAGAGCAATGTGCCATGTTATGTTTACTTTCTAAGATCTCTAAAGCCTGGATTCCCAGTACCATTTATCTGTTGTGTTTGCACAAGGGGATAATTTGTAATATTCACTGAGGACTTTGGAGGTAGAGCAATGGGACAAAGGGTAAAGAGGAGATTAGCAGTTAATTTTGTTTTGTTTTGTTTTGTTTTTTTCCCAAACTTTAGTGTAAGTTTTTATTTTAGATAGAAATAGTATTTTCTTTTTCTTTTAATTTCTTGTACCTGTCCAATAGAAAATAAAGGCATGTAAGTATAAATCACATAACTTCACAATATAGTGAATAAATAATTTATATTATTTATTCCTCTCTATATGATATGTGTGCCTAGCATCAACCTTTATGTACACTGTCATACAAAAAATACAGTTTTGGAAACGTTATGTTGTATCTAAAATATTCGAAATAGAATTTTTAGTGTGGAACTACTTTTTCTCACATCTTTTGCTGAAACATTAAAACATTGATATTTCCAGCAACCAAACCCTAATAGAAATACTCACACCTATAGTAAAAAACTTGAAAATGAAAGAGAGTTGCAGAATAGAAACTTTAACAACCATGAAAAGTTGGGTAAGCAGGCAGTTTTCAATCAATCAATCAATCAAATTTTATTTGTATAGCACATTTCAGCAGCAAGGCATTTCAAGGTGCTTTACATAATTAAAAAACAAAATAAAAACAGCATGTGACAATGAATAAACAGTAAGAAAGAGACAAACATCAAAACCCCGCACTCTAACCCTAATTTAGCCATAAGCAACTCTAAACAGGTGGGTTTTAAGTTGAGATTTAAAGGCACCCAGTGTTTCAGCTGTTTTACAGTTTTCTGGAAGTTTGTTCCAAATTTGTGGTGCATAGAAACTGAAAGCTGCTTCTCCTCGTTTGGTTCTGGTTCTGGGGATACAGAGCAGTCCAGAACCAGAAGATCTGAGGGGTCTAGACGTTTTACTGTCTTTCTTTTGAAAAAATGAATGTAGCTGAAATTTACTGAAAATTTTTAGCGAAAATAATCTGCACCTGAGACACATATGTTAAATTCAGTTTGTTTATAGGAAAACAGTACACAGGTGTAGTTGGATGGCAACAACTACTCCACGGTCCACTAATTTTGAACGCTGCTACGCAGAAGATGGCAATTCCAAAAAGAGTTTGTGTGGACATGCCATGAATACTGAAATTTTGTGAATTTTAAAAAAATTGAATTTTAATTATGATTCTGTGCTTCTGAACTTTACTTTATATAAGCATATATAAAGTAAAAAATGTTGGTCCAAGCACTAAACCCTGAAGACCCTTATGACTAACTCTGGTATATGAGGAAGATACATAATAACATGAACAAACTAGAATTTATCAGATAAATAAGATTAAACTATTTTAGAGGTGTTCCTGTAATTCCAATATCATGTTCAAGCCTCTGTAATAGTATATTGTGATCAGTTGTATCAAATACAGCACTGAGATCAAACAGGACAAATATGAACACAAGTCCATTGTCTTAGGCCATGGGAATATCATTAGTAACTTTCACCGGTGCTGTTTTTGTGCTATGATGAGCTCAAAGCCCTGACTGAAACTCCTAAAACAGATTATTTCTGTGCAGATGTTCACACAATTGATTTGCAACTATTTTCTGAATATTTTTTAAATCAAATGGAGATTGGATATAGGTCTATAATTGGCCTTAGCTTCTGAATCAAGATCAGGTTTCTTAAGTAAAAGTTTAATTACTTCAGCCTTAAAGCCCTGTGGTACATAATCATTCATTCATAACACCTGCTGTTATAGAATTATGTCTGCATAATAGACTGCCATTAGAGGGGTTTGTTCGAGTCTAAAAATGGTCTTATTCAGATTCCTGGGTGTGATTTGTTCCAGGCATTTTTCCTTTTTATTTATTGTTGCAAGAAACATGCTTGATTTTCAGTCGGTGTGCTTCAGAAAGTCTGTTAAATTTAAGAAATGTTAAGAACTGCATTATCAAAATTGCTCAGTAGATTAATTGTGTTGCAAGCTACCAGCTGCCATTTTGAATAAGTTTGCACTAAAAATACAGAAGTACAGCAACATGACCTAACAACTTGGCAGAGGACAGAAACCCAGACAATAACATCAAACTACACAGAAAAATAAACCAAATATAGAAGGTAAAACAGATACTTTCAGCGTACATGTACATTTTAAGTACGGACACACCTGTACAATGTAGATAATCAATAAAATGCGTACAATTGAGTTTTGTCAAAATACTCCTGTAGTACTACAACTGAACCATAGAGTTGTATAAACTGAAAAACAAGATCAAGATCACTTCATAGTTTTATGTTTGTGTGTGTGTGTGTGTGTTTTGGTCAGGGCTAAGACTTTGAAGGCTACTTGTTTAGATTCAGCAGACAGAGGCTCCTCTGGGAGCTGACATCATTAGAGCTGAGAGCAGGTCCCACCTCCTCTTCAGCCTCAGCGAGGGAAGACGAGAGAAACAGAAAAAAAAAAGGATGGAGAGAGGAGGGCAAGTTTAAGCAATGCAAGGTCAAGACTGCAGCACAATTACCCTGGCAGTACTGTGCCCTGGGAAGCCAAAGCCCCTGACTTCTCACCCTACCAAGGTCATCTGGGCCGCCCCCCAAGACAATTAGCCTTCCAAAATCCTCCTGTCGTTTTACCATTCACAACTCATCTTCCTATCTCTTCTGCTCACCACTCCTGCACTGCTCAGTAGTTCGTATACTTTGAGTGTGTGGCAGCATTTTTTCTTTCTTTTCCTACAGCTGTTCAAGTTTAAACAAAGTTGTTTTGCAAGGTGGACACAGGAGCAACAGCTCAAACAAAGCTGGGTAATAATAAATGTGCCATTATAATAGCACAGATGTTGCTAGAATACAACCAACAGACACTGTGTAAGTAAAAAAGTAAAAAATGTATTCATTCCAGCTTCTGGATATTTGCACTAGCTGAGTTTGACCTGTTCAGAAATTTCAAAACAGCCAAATTTAAAGAAATAGTGTCATAAAGCACAATATGTTTCAGAGTACATAGTTATACATGTGTGCATGTACTGTACAAAATGATCAGCAGATCATATTAAAGTACACAGTTACTTTCTTTTCTCAGTCCCTTTACAATAATAATGGACTCTAGTTGATCTTGAAGTCACATGTGGATGAAGTTCAGCTTCCGATACATTTAATTTGCACAAATGTACACAAAAATGTTTGTGTGTGTATGTGTTGTTGGTATTTGGAGATCTGAGAAAGAGTCTCATGTAAAGGGCTTTGCCACTTAGAATACAAAATGAAGTTCTTTGTCAGTTTAATAAATCATTATTATCTCTGTTAATACAATAGACATTTTTCTCTTTTCCCCAATAAAATGGCATTTTATGAAGTTCCGAAATTGCAACTAACAGTGAAAGTCAGATCTCTTGCTATCACAAACTTGCTCACACACATAATTGTGAAGATTCACAAGACCCGAATCCCAGCACATGTCAGCGTTTAGAGGGATCATATAGATGCAAATGCAGCCATGTAATTGTGGAAGCCGTAGATCTGTGCTCTCAAGGCTGGATGCTGTCATGTCTACGGGTGATTCCATCTGCTTTTCATCATTTTTTTATTTTTTTTGCCTTCTTCTTCAAGACCTGATTTCCATATCATTCCAAAGCTTTGGAATCCTCTCATCTTATCTGCTCTCCTCATCCCTTTTCCTCCTCCACAACCCCCTCAAACTTCCCCAGCAACCTGTCTCTTCTGGTCCTATCAGGAGTGATGGGACTGACAGCAAAGAGGCAGATGTCACAGCCAAACACCAAAACGACAGGGAGGAGGCCTCCTGCGTAGTTTGTTCTTCTCGCTTCTCTCCTACCATCTATTCTCCTGAAGGTTCCAAATATCCTCACCTCACTTCTCTCTTATCTGACATATGCGTGCAATACAGACAGCATTCCTTATGCACCCCATGCAGTCCACATTTTCCTTCTCAGAGAGGATTCTGTCTTCTCATTGCCCTCTTTGACCTTCCTTGTATTTTTGTTAAACTTTATAGTTTTACATGTCAGATAAATAACCAGTATGCTTTTTACATTAACTTATGGCAATTTATGGTTTAGTCAGAAAATATAAATCTTCATTTTCAGTAATGACAACTAATTCATCCAGCAGCCAATATGACAGCAGTCTGATGGATTACCATTCTGATAAATTGCTTCTAATCGAAAGAGTGATAATACTTGAAAGAAACAACAATAGAAGGAAATGAAAGATGGGAGGACCACATCGATGCTTTTATTTTTTCCCCTCTGCCTATTGATTTTGGTGACTGTTCAATGTAAAAATATCTTTTTTTTTATTTTTTATTTTAGTTTTGTCAGTGCGCAAACCCAAAGAGATTTCAGCTTTCAGGTGAAGTTTATCAACATAAAGTAAATATGAACCAGTTCTGTTAATGAACATCAAACCATTTGTAAAAATGTGTTGTGAGGTGCCTGAAGGAAATACTTTATTCTAGACTCTTTCTCCTAGTTTCCCCCATTTCAAATGTTAAAAGATGGGAGGAAAAATCTTCTACAAATACTGAAGGCATTTGTGAGAGAGCTAAGACACCAACATGTTGACAGACAACTTGATCTCAGCCAATAAAACAACTATAACAAATGTTTTTCTGCACAAATATTTAGGTTTTGTTTTTGCTCAAAATAAATTAACTAATTTAGTAATTATGTTTGAACGTTTACATATTGTGCCATAAATACAAATCAACCACAATACAAATATCTGTACCGTTGGTATTAGTGTATAAAAAAACATTGCATTATCACGGCCACAATGCATTGCATCTTTTAAGTTGCTGCATGGCACTGTTTTATTAGTTTCAAGTTGAATGGGTCAAAATTAAAAACTATGCACATACTCAAACACTTATGGTACAGAGCACTTTCACATTACATCACACATACAAGGACACACACAAACACACACCCTCTGCTTCCCTCCCTCGTCTAACACATAACACTTCCTCCAGAATTTGCAAACAGTGTGTGCTGTGCAGACAGGAGATAACGTCCCAGAAGTTTTCCAAGGGCAGAATGTGTGCTCTGAGAGCTCAGACTTCAGAGGGAAGCCGCAGCGAGCTGAAGCTGATTCTCTACATGTGTTGCATCTGCCTTCTATTAAAAAGCCAAGAGCACTCTGGCTGTCTCTCCTGAACTTGCGCTCTCACTCTCTGCCTGCAGACCTTCTCTCTTTCTGTCTGCTGCTCTCTCTAAACCTTTCCCTTTTTATCTCTTTCCACTAAACTCGCAATTTTCTCTGAAGACGTGCTCCATCTCCTAAATTTGGCAGATTAGCTCTGGCACCTGGTATAAAAATACAAAGGTTAATCATTAAGAGTGTATGTTTTTTGTCATTCGGGGTCTGAAATGTACATTTAAAACAAACTCATTGTTTTTTTCTGCACTTAATCTTTTATTAGTTCAGAGGTAAAGAGCATATTGCGTCCCATGCCCTTTTGTACGGAGTTTGTTTTGTGTTGCTATTTCTGCAGTTTAAAATTTTGCGGCTGGCTGTATTTGTCAGGTTAGTGGTTGGTTGGAACCCAAATTGCAGGCAGACAAGGAGGAACTCAAAAGTAAAACTAATTTATTAACAAAATAAGTAACAAAAGGCTGACAACGTAGCAACTAAAACTAAATAACAGAAAACAGGGTTGCAAAGAACACGAGGGGGCAAGACACGAGGAGAAACCGGACAGCACATGAGCGAAAATGAACCAGCAGGGAAGTGAAGAAGATGAACCAGCTTTAAAGACAGAGGGTATTTGGGAAGTGGACACAGGTGACAGATTCTAAACGAGGGACAGGAGCAGATGGATGTGGTAGGCCGACAAGTGATGAACAGAGGAAAGGTGAATAGTGACAGGAGACAAGGGCACAAGAAACAAAACTGTACAAAGACAAAACTAAATATGAAGACAATAAACCTAATAGAAAAACAAACCCAAGATAACCAAATCCTGACAGTATTTGTTTATTGAAACTGTTTTTCCTAATTTTTATTTAAACTAACCAGAGGAATTTCCCAAATATTTATTTTAAAGCAATTTTATCTTGAACAAATGTGTTGTTGTTTGCACAAATTGACTTTAAGTGCTTAGACTGAGTGATCCCTACAAAGCTGTCATATGATAAGGTCTACTCTTCAACTGTGATACTCAAATCGCTCTGTTGACTACTCAGACAATTTATTAAACCAAGCCTTACAATTAGAAAGCTAGATCACATTTACATACCCAGCAGAAAGCTACAGCATGCTTGTTTTTACCTCTGCATTTTGCATATTATTACGACTTATTTTTAGATGCAGCTCTATAGGTCCATGTTTGTGTAATACTCACTGAAACGTGTTTTGCATAAGGAAAACTATGTAGCTATGACTGGTCTGAGATATTTTTATTACCAAAGCTTTTATTAGTCTAAAGCACATTTATGTAGATGTGTTTTAAACTGCACAGTACCTGTAAGTTGAGGTGTTAATCGCTTCATATCCTGGTTGTCACTGAATGTTTCTAACAATGACACCTTAAAACTGTCAGTCACTGGCACTGTTTTATAGTTGAATGGCCACATGATCTTAAAACATATAAAAACCCTAAGCAAAAAAGCAGTTATTTCCAAAATAGCTAACTTTAAGACCTGGAGTAAACAATTTATTACAAAACAGGGACGCTAGATTTATAACTCTGCTGCCAATAGTTGCCATCAACAATTTAAACTTTGTGTACAATCAGAATAGAAGTTTGAAATATTTATTTTACACCATGAATTACATCCGTGAATTGGAATAGTTATCAAACTAAATAATTTTGTTTACAGTAAAACATAGACAGCACAGTTGTAGTTTTTTATATTGTGAAAGCTTTATTTGATTTGTCAGTGTGTGTAAATGTAGACGACTCAAGGTAGAGACCTTTTTTTCAAATGGGTCAACAAGTGTCGTTTTTTATTCTTTGTGGTTTGTGAAAAACATATGTTGTGTTACACATGTGAGGCAGTGCTGTGCACCATATTGAACTATACTATCATGAGATGCTTGTACTAAAATAAGAGCGTATAGCTTAAAACCTCAGATGAATGTCTTAATGATCTGCTACTTTACCTGACTAAAGACAACAGTTTAAAGTTAGACTGTTAATCAAGTTCCATTTTTTAATCACTTGCTCATTTCCTTTGCACCACAATCTCATCTTCAGTGTTTAAATTATGTTGTGGTGAATGATAGCTAGTTTTAGGTGCGTGTGTTAGTGTGTGTGTGAGATAGAGAAGAAATGGTGTGGTGGACTTGTTAAAAGGAGCCTTTTTGCAGCACTTATGTCGGCTTCAGCTGATAATTATTTCAGATTACATTAGAGGAAATTAAACATTTTTTAAAGTACGTGTGAGGGTGACAAAGTTATCAAGTGCAGACTGAGGAGAAAGTGTGAATGTTGCACATCCAGAATTGCAATTTTTTCCAATTGCTAATAAGATCATTTTCAAGTGTTAAAAAATAATTAGTGGTGTCAGAGCAATTGAGCAGAATGGTCGTTTTTGTGTACGGATTGGTGGTACACCGCTCCAAGTGATGAAACCTTATCAAAGCCAAAGTCATATTTAGGAGCAATTCATTTATACAAACATAAAATGTGAAGAATTTACCTGTTATTGACTGATACTATTGGCTGGAATCTAGGACTGCAATATAAGGTACATTTTATTAACTTGATTTTTTTTTTAAATATTATTGAATATTTTTTCACACTCTTATTAAAGGGTAAGATAAATTTGTTTTCTTTGTGATCCCCTTTGACCTGCATCTTGATGTGCTCATCATTTGCAGCCAGCAGGGTTTTCTTTGATGTTAAGCCAGTTTGTGAGTTCAAGTTGTGAAAATCTGTTTGTAGTCAGACATTCCATCATTTCGACATCTGTCTGGACCGCTGATCTGTCCCTCTGACAGACTGCTATCAGCTGATAAGGGTGTTTACGCCAGCCTTATCGCTGTCTATTTAAGGGTTGTGGCCACATGAAACTGTTGCAGAAGTTGAGATAGATGAGCGAGATGCAGCATGCCTAAAGTTAAACTAATCACAACCTTCAGTTCAATAGCAAACTGATCTGTAGTCAAGTTTGTCTCTTGCTTTTAGACTTTGAAGGATGCTATTAAAACTCATACTGATAAATTTGTAAAAATCTTTTTGTTAACTTTGTTTGTTAAAATTGCTCTCACTTGTTTTAACCCTAAAAAGGTTAAACTAACATCATTAAAATGCATTCATCCTACATCAACAGTTATTACTATTTTATTGATATCACCAATTATATATTCAGAGAACGTAGTGAAAAAGTGAAATTAATCTTGTGAACTTGAACTCAAACAGGATTAAGTTGAAAGACGTATTCTTTGTCAACCATGGTGAGGGAAAGTGCAATACAAAATATAAAACTGCATTTTATATTAACACTTATCTTATGCTGCAGTTGTCTACTGGTTGACAATACACTTTATATTTTGTACACTGCCTTGAAAATGCTCATTGTGATTAAAAGATCTGATGAGATAATTAACAATTTTAGAGTATTGGCACACACGCTTGAAAAATGAATAAATAAATCATTGTCTTTCTCACACACTAAAAGCTTTTGCCAACCACAGAGTGCAAATATGACATTTCTAGCAGCATGTACTAAAGCCAAAATTTGTTTTACTCAGACTTTGGACAGTTTTATTGTGATTATATGTGGGTCAAAGTTCACTTTATTTGGCATTTAAACATGCAAGTTGAAAATAATTACAAATGCAACCTCTAAAATTAACAGAATGTGATTTTTTTAAGATCTCATGAATCTTTTATAAACTGCTTTTAGTTCTAATAATGTTCACATAAATCAAAGCTATGCATTTCTAGAGGAGAAACAAAAGTTTTAAGTAGATCTGCATAATAATGGTTTCTGAAATAAGGAGCAGAATGCAGATCCAGAACAGAACCCCTGCTTTCCTTCCAATAACAATATTAGCATTTAGACGTCACTGGCCTAATTGTTGTTGGTAGCTTTGAAGTGGTTGCCTTGCAGTAGGAGTGGATACAGAAAGAAGGGTGTGCAGGGGGTTTTGCTCTAAGGTCTTGTGCTTATCAGTGCAGGACAGATACTGTTCCTATGGTTCCGGATGACAGGTGAGGTGTGTGTTGGTTGCAGTAGTTGGTGAACCCCCGGGACTGGTGCTGAGGGATGGTTTTGTGTTTAGGAGCAGGTGCACCTCCCCTTCCCCCTTGTTCCCTCATTCCCCTTGGAGGCATATGGTGAGAGTGATTGCAGAGACTGGAGGCCCACAGGGAGTGCTCCTCCTCGCCAGTTCATCTGTTCTGGATGGGGTCCTGTGGGACAACCAGTCTCCTGAGGTCCCTGTTGGCTGGGAATCAGGCTTTCAGGTTGACTTGACTTCTTTGTTACAATGTTGGGCAGTAATGGTAGCCACCCCTTTGGTTTTCCACACTGCAGCATTCTATATCACACTTTTGTGACAAATGCCAAATGGCTTGTAGGTAACACCCTCTAATTTGTTTACACCATATTTTTTTGTATGCATTGTTGCTTTTAATCTGCTCATTCTTGCTGCTGTTGTCTGGGAATAGAAACACCATCTTGCTGTGATTTACTAGCCCATATCTGTAAACCACCTTGAAAATGTGATACAATTTACTTTAGAGTTCAGAAAAGGAGAGTTAGGCCCTATACATTATCTATATCTTTTTTTTTTTTGTAGTTTGTTATAAATCAAACTTTGGAAATAATGTATGGTTAAAAGGCATAATCGATACACTGGGACTCATCAAAACCATTTGTTCTCCCTTCTGTAAATCCAGTGGCTTGTCCTTGGGCTAATTTCCAACTTAGGAGTTGGTGGAGGAGTAAGTTCATGTCTTGAAAGCGATTTCAATGAAGGGATGTGTTGTTTGTGCTGTTAAGTGAGAGAGCATAAGAAAAAAGATGGAGAAGAAATATGACACATGAATGAAAAACAAAGCCAGGAACAACTTTACCTACTAAAGCATTCTGTCTTTCCCACTCTACCATCAACTCTCTGGTTCCAATGTCTCTGTCTCTCACCACCTTATAGCTCCTTCCCCTGGCCTCCAAGCAGCTGCCACTTCTGAGCCTGAAGAAAATGAAGGCAGATGAATCAATTTGGCCTGTGGCCCTAAAGTGCACTTGTCTGTGCCCCAGCTTGGGCGCGGGGGATAATGAGCCAATAGATTGAGCTGGTGCCGCGGCCCGGCACTGAGCACCAAAGCGCCTCCGCCTGCCACACCACTGGGCCGTCCTCACACACATAAGCACACACATACATACACAGACCCGCTGCCACCTCCCTGAGCAGCAGCAGCAGCTTGTCGCTGGGTTAATAGAGGTGAGGGTCCTTTGCGCAGAACACTTTTCAGAACAAATTAGAGAAATGATCTGTATCTGTCATCTTCAGCACCTCCTGTATTGCCTTTTCCTTGTCTTGTGCCCGGGAAGTCCAGAGAGGAGCATCGTAGTGCGAAGCAGAAGAGCATCAAGAGAGCTAGACAGGAAGGAGCAGGTGGAGGTTAAGGTCCAAGTTCTTAGAGTAATGAGGATTGACACTAGGACAAGACTGAGGCACAGCTTCCCTCAGCGCTAATGACAGGTGATGGCAGGCTAGGGAGAGTAGAGGCAGAGTGAGAGAAGCTGAAGCAGAAAGGGGAGAAGTGAGGTCAGAACTAACAGCCTCTCTGATCCAAGGAGGAAGAAAGTGGGAGACCACACAGGCTTTTGATGCCCCTCCTGCGCCCCCTGCAAGGTGAAGAAGGAAGGAGGATCAAAAGAGCTGGACAACAAAGCATCACCCGCCAGCCTCCAGCCAACTCCCTGCTGACAAACTGCAGATTGATTGACACTGCAAAGGCAGCAAGGAAGCATAGAAGGAAAAGGAAAGTTAGCCAGGCGTAGCATGTTCTGAGCCACTGCTGTCTGTCTATGCCTTGACAAGCCATTCCTACACAGGGGGTCTCCGTGATTTAACCCAGGGATAGACTAGTATAAATGAGAAGACCTCAGCTAGCATTACTCAACTAAGGGGAAATTAAGATGCTGGAGGGTCCTTTGAAGATAATTAAAGAGCACAAAGCAGCAGCCTCCAGAGACAGACTGCAGACATGTTCAATACCAAGACTAATAGAGCTAATTTCCAGTACATTATTCACGTAAAACACAAGCCTTTACTTGGCTCTGTGAATGTGTTTTATTATTGTAATTTGACATCTATCTGTAGACCTAGGGTATATACCACCTCTGCACCCTTCACAAACATACACACAAATTACTCACATTCACTGCTTTAACCAGATTAACCTTTCCCTACTTCTGCATGCACACGAACACCCCCACACGCACACATACAAACACACAAAGCAGAAGAAAAAAACAAGCACTACTCTTCAAAAAAGTAGTTAACTGTTCTCTCAACCTGCCTAACATTCCTTATAGGGAAGTAGGAATTTTGACCTTCGATCTATTAACACAAAGGCTAGCAAGAAGGTCGCAGGATCGCATCCTAGCCTGGAGCCTTTCTGTGTGGAGTTTGTATATTCTCCATGTGCACGCATGGGTTTACTCTGGTTTCCTTCCACAGACATAAAACGTGCTCATTAGGTTCACTGGTAACTCTAAATTGTACCTAGAAGTGAGTGAGCGTGTGAATGGTTGTTCATCTCATTTGTCTCTATGTGGCTCTGTGATGGACTTGTGACCTGTCCAGGATGTCCCCTCTCACACAATGACCGTTATAGATAGGCACCAGCTCCCTGTAACGCAGAAGGGAGAAGGGGGTAAAGAAAATGGATGAATGAATGAACGGACGTACGGACCACCCTAAAACTCAGAAACATGTTTGATTAACATTACTGAGTGAAAAATAAGAAGAGGAAAGACAAAACAGCTAAAATGGGTACAGATGGGAGCTTAGGGCCAATTAGGCACCCCCCATACAGGAAGTTAGTCTCTACATAATCACAGGCAGTCAGGGTTGCCAATCTCTTGTCAGAGTTGGTGAATTCTTGCCTAGATCAATTGCTATTCTGTCTCATTGAACTGCAGCTCAGGGAATGGTCCTCGCACACTGCATCATTAACCTAGATGCCTAATTAGAAGCTGTGCTCTGATCAATTGCCAGATTGATTGCAGACTGGGTAATGTAGCCCTCAGGCCCTGAAGGAGATGGAAACACTTTGGATGCCTTCAGGAATTTGTCAGCAATACTGATGCTGGATAAACAAAGTAATCAACAGCAGCACTTGACACCAATGTGACACTGACTGTACCTCGAAGCTCTGTCTTTGCCGCTGTGCTTGCCTGCCTGCCTTCCTGCCAAGGAGGATTGCTCTCTTTGTGTTTTTCTTGCAAGGAGGAAATCAAAAGGGCCACCTTCTATTTTCAGATTCAAGAAGTGATTAGGCTGACAGCTAGTCTAGAGAAACTGTGAGAGGCAGAAGGAGAAGCGGGTAGATGTGGAAGTCAAACCTGATTAGGCCCACCTGCCAAGTCTCTCTTCTTTCCATCACTACACCCTGATTGCTAGGTAGTAGCTCCCCCTGTTCTTTTTGCCACACTTACCCCACCCAACCACTATGCTGTTTCCACTGACCTCAGTGCACTGCTAATGCCCTTAGCCAATCAGCATGCTTACCCTGGCAGCGGCAGAGTAATTAAAAGAGAGTTTTGTCTACTTGGCATGTGAGCTGCTGGGCATAAGGGTAGACAAACACTCTCTCACTGTGCCGCCCTGCCTCCTCCCCTCTTTCCCAGCCAGGTGGTAGCGTACAGGACCTGTCAGATTAGCTGATGACCCTTTTAATTCTAGCCCAGCCGGGGGCCATAATTGATATTTACCAGGAAAGGTTAATTGTAGCAGTGATCTGCTTAAATTACAGTGGAGATCAGGAGACCTGGGCCAGACACCACACTTGCCACCGGGGGAGCTACTACATGCACACTGCTAGTCAAATGGATTACACCCCGCGGCCATTGCTGCTGTACTCCAAGGTGGAGAAGCAGCACGGGCTGTTTTGATTGGCTACTCTTGTGCCAGATCTGAGTCCTCCTTGCTGAGTTTGCCAGCCTCCCATCTGGCTGAGAATTTGGATGCATGCCAACTGTGGGACTTGATAGGCTGCAGTAAAACAAACCATCCATGTTTGCATCAGGTTTACCACTGATGTGGGTCACAGGGTACAATTAATTTTTTATTACAATACAGAAAGATCATTCATTTGTTCATTCATTCATTCATTCATTCATTCAATGTAGCCTATCTTAGGTGTAATTAGGGTAGAGATGGGCTAGATCAGTGTTTCCCAAAGTTTAGGTCGGGACCCCTTTGTAGGGTTGTAAAACAACAATTTGGGGGTCTTAGGAAGAGCTACAGAAATCAATTAACTGTAAAAATGATTGTCAATCCCATAAATCCCATTAACCATTACAAAAATACAAGTATAGTTTAGTTGTATATGTATAAAAATATAATATGATTGCTTGATGAGCCTCTTTGTTGAATAGTTATTAGCAGTGTTTGTACACTTTAACAAGCAATATCTCGGGTCATGAGTCTCTGCAACATTTTTATTTTGTGGACCAAAAGTTGAAAAGTTTGGGATTCACTATGATAGATGACTAATCTATCACTGAACATCGGAAAGGCAAACATGTGTGGACTCAGTAGTATGGTGAATTTCAGATTTAAGAATAATCATTACTTGTGTACAACATATTACTGTTGAAGAGGTTTTTATCAGTAACATCTACTCACAGTTTTTCCACATTTTTACTGGTCTTGTAGCAATACATCCTACTACTTTTACTTTCCTGTTTCGTGCTTCTAAAATGAACTTGGAGGTTCGGGCTCCAGGTGTGCTACAGTCAGTTCTAATTTGCATTTATCCAAAGTACAAACTTAAACTGAACTTTGAGACATTCTCATAACTTTGTGTTTGCTATAAGTTGAAAAAGAGGAAGACTACGGCTCATTTAAAGTCAGTTGAACTCATTGTTGTTTTGCTGTATTATGATGTGTATTTGCCAAAGTAAATGTTGTACTTAATTACAGGTGGGAAAAAAAAAAAAACATGACAACCAGTATGAAACTTTGACCTACTGAATGTTTGGTTTTGCACTGGAATTTATAGCAAGGAGTGAAGCTCTGATTTTTTTTGTCCAATAAAAAATACATTTCTGTCAAAGGTCATTTGAAGATCAGTGTATAATCCAAAAAACTTATTGCTTGAACTGTTTTACATGTTTTAACAAGAACCCAAGTCATTTATTTAACAAATGAAGCAAGGTTTAATTACGCAATTATTTTAATAGCATACAATTACTCAATTGCAGATAATATTTGCCACTTAGAAAAACAGCTCTATTTGTAGGTAACTTCATGTACCTCATGTACAACTGTGTGGGAGACTAGGTTCTTTTTTTGTCTGGGCTCTGTGCAGCCAGTGTTTTCTTTTAATTTTAGTTTGATAGTAAAGCAAGTAATGCACCAAAACTTAAATTGCTCTTGAATCAGTCAAACATCAACACAATGACATAGCTTTTTTAATTTTTTTGTAATAATATTGTTTTTACATTAGTGTGTTTGTGTGCATCCATGTGTTTGTCTTTTACCAAAAGGTTTCATGAACCACTGGACAAATTTTAATGAAACTTAAAGAAAATAATTGTTAATTGTGTCTATAGAAGTGATGAACTTTTGAAATCAACCTCATTCAAGATTGCAAACATGGCTAAATGACCTTAAAAATGACAAGAATGGCTATAATTTGGTCAATTTTACAAACACTAATCTCAAATTTGGTGTGGGAGTAGCTGACAGTGATTCCCAACACATATTTGATTGCTAACAGATTTCACAAGATTTTTATTGAAAACTTTAGCATTAACTGTGTGAGTCAACCCAGATTGTTATCAAAATATCTCACAAGCCACTGTATCAGTCTTAATGAAACTCTCAGAAAGTAATCATTTAGTGTACATCTACAACTGATTACCTTTTGGAGTCAATTCAATTTAGTATGGCTACCACAGCTAATCAGTATTAGCCAACAAAAAATCAGTATACCGTATTTTCCAGACTATAAGGCGCACTTAAAAGCCTTCAGTTTTCTCAAAAAACGAGAGGGCACCTTATGATCCGGAGCGCCTTATATATGTAAGAAGTCATAATGTTTTAGAACGACTTTGGTAAACTACATAGCCGCACCGCTTGCAGCAGTAAGGCTCAGTTATAATCACTCTTTGTAGCGTCGCATGCATGGCGCGTGGACCTGAGCGAGCAATGGAGGCGTATATACTTGACTTTTGTCGGTGCAGTATTCTTCTGTGAGGTTTGAACTGTTTGATTATCTTTGTGATCTCTCATAGACGGATCATATAAATACTGATACACCTGAACCAGCTCTGCTAGAGCACCAAGCGCGCGCGGTTCGCACGAAGTTCCAAAATTGGGAGGGGCACGTGCACAACCATGCGCTTTATAGTCCTGTGCGCTTTATAAATGACAAAAATTCGAAAATGGACCATTCATTGACAGTGCGTCTTATAATCCAGTGCACCCTATAGTGCAGAAAATATGGTAAATCACTTTTACACTCATTGACCTAAAATTTGATGAGGTAGTAGTAGCTGAAAGTCATTTACAAAACAAACTCTGACATCTTGCATCTATCCTCTCATCTATGGAATATTGCATTAGATGTTGCATAAAGATTTTTTCATGGTTTGACCAGAAAGGCTACAACCTATATATAAGATGATCTTATTCTTAAACTCTGGCAAAAATGACAGTGGCAAAATGAATTTCTTTAAGGAATGCTAGGCCTTTTATGTAAAACGTTTTGCATAAACATTTAAAACCAAGAAAAAAGACAATGTTGTGATTTACAACTCATACAGCTCTTCGGCTTATACTGTGTGCAACATCTTGTTTTCTCCAGTTGTGTATTTCACCATGGTAGTTTGGTAAATCAGGTAAATACTTTACATAAAGATGAACTTTTGGCTTGTCTGTCCTTTAGATCAAACCCTTGGCACTCCGTCCGGTCAAAGTCAGCATAGACGACACGTTGCACGAACTTGGTCGACCGCATAGGAGCAACTCCAAGGAGCAGCTCAGTGAGGTGAGTCCCTGGTTGAGACCTTTCCCCTTTACACGGACCTCCTACAGAGAGTCAGGGTTTCCATTTTCACATACTCAGACAAGGAGCCCCTGAGGTAGAATTTGGAGGGTGGACAGATGAGACTGAGGCTGAGATCAGAGGACAGCTGGTGTGGGGTATCTCCTGCTGCTCCCTGCTCTCACCTTATAAAGATCCTCTGTGTTGAGAATAAAAATGGTCTGTGAACAGTTCAGAGACAGGAAATGATTAGAGTGATTGTACAGTATCAGCTAGTTGGCCTGACAGTATTTGTAAGCATGGTGCGGTTAAATGTAGACCTAACTCAGTTCAGCCAGGTGGTGACTGACCTTGCCAACCTCAGAACGAAACAAGTTACAGAAATTGTTCCAATTATCGCTTCTTCAGCATCCATATGCCAGCCCATTTAGTTAGATGAGTAGGTGGCAAATCAAAATGGAAGCCAGGCGTTGCTTGAGCATAAAGGATAAAATAATGCCATTTAGAAACAGGGAAAGTAATTTATGCAAAATCCCAGGCGTCTCATTTTAAATGAATGTAAAAATATGCTTCGTAACTAATGCCTGTCAGACAGGCCTCCCAAATCTAACTAAATTCAATCTGATTGTTCATTTAGCTGACAAAAGCATGAGGAAAGTGAGAGGGAATAAAAGAAGAAAAATATGCAGATTTCTTATCCAGCAGAGGTAAATCTATGGAAAGAAGACATTTTATAAACAAAAAAAATGTTGCTTTAAATTATTCAGCATTCCAATTAAGACTTTTTTTCCATTTAAGTCCTCTTTTTTTCCTAGCTGTGCAGCTCAGCTCCTTGTACCCTGCCCCCCCTCTTTTCGTTGTACTACTTCACTCAAATTTGTATAAAAGGCTGTCTTTTAATGAAAAAGTCAGAAGGAAGAGGCAGGCTTGTCAGATAAAAGACCAACGCTTGTTGACAGCTCTGACAGGGATATACGACAAGCCCTAAGAAGGAGGGGGAACAAATGAAAGGAATGGTGGAAGCAGTGGTGGTTGTGGTGATGGTAGTGGTGGGAGGAGGAGGGGCACTGTTGAAAATTGCATGTTGTAATCACCGACAGTGTTAGATGTGGCCTGTCTCTCTAATCTGCTGCCAAATAAATGGTGCACAGACTCAGATTGTTGTAGCCAAAGCATCTATGTCTACCTGTCTCTCTCCCTCTGCTTCTGTTTAGCTTTTTTTCTCTCTCTCTCTCTCTCTCTCTGTTTTTCTAAATGTTTCTTTTTTTCTTTTTGCTGACTGTATTCCACTTAGTGAAGGCCTGACCATGACACACAGCAACATTCTTCAACAACACTTTGTCACGTCTCTTGTATATGTCTTTTTTTTTCAGCTCAATGAAATCTCCACCGCCACACTGAAAGTGCTGCTAATTTTCATAAAATGTGCTCCACCACATCAAAGTGGCTCCCCAGCTTTAAGAGCTCTCAACTAATGATGCTGCAACGGCAACGAGTAAAATGGATTTCTCTTGTCTTACCGCCAAAGGAAATAGAGACAAATGCTACATGCGGACGCACCTGCCTGCCTGCGTGTAAAAACAGTCATGCATCAATTTGGGAGCAGGGGGTAAAAAAAAATTGCAGGGGATGTTGTTTGTTCATTGCCATGGCTGGGTCTTTATCTGCTTATTTTGACTAGGTAATTGTGCCTGCGGAGCAGCAGGGCTCCGTCACTAAACCACACAGGGATTAGGGAAATGTGAGGTGGGAAAGGGGGTGGGTTCCATTGCATCTGTGTCCTGCAGAGAAGAGGGTGGCACTCACGATGCTGCCGGGGCTCTGACTCCCTCACCAATGTCCGCCCACATGAACGCAAACCCACCCACCTATCTCGTCCTTCTGACACATAGGTAAAGCAAGCTCACATCCCTTTCTCATCTTGGTCCTAAAATCTCCATTTGGCCTCCCTCTTTGCTTTCCTGCAGCGGGTAAAACTACTTGTCTGGGTTAGGAGAAGACTGGACACTCCCCTCTTATCGCCATGGTTTTCTTTTCTTTCTTTCTTTCTTTCTTTCTTTTTTTTTTGTAAGGAGAGTGGAGGAGGGGGCATGAAAATGGGGAGAGGATTAGGGGGTGGATTTAGCAACATTTCTCTTCTCTGGGGCTGTTTAGTTAACCCTTAAATGCTGCCAGCATCCGCCCCATCCATCTCGCCATCAACTACCATAGCCACCACACACATACACACACTTGTCCGCCACCATCCCCCCACACTCCCTCTCTGGGGCGGGTTCTTAAATCCTTTTGAAGTCCTAAGCGCTGCAGAAATCCATTGAGAGCCATGTATAATGGCTTTTAAGAGAGAGTGTTTAGCTGTATGCCGACCCTATGGCTTATGAACCGCTGGCGTTTTAATGGATCCCCCTTCCCCTCCCCTTTTTTTCCCTCCTTCACCAGCAGTAAATCCAATGGATTGTCCCTCATTATCATTTAAATAAGCCTCTCTTTCTACTCAGAATGCTCCAAGTTGAATGAACTCTACATAGTAAGACTAATTCCAAATGGCCTTGGCCACCCTCCACCTATGCACATATGCTCTCACACAAACACACGCATGAACATTTGAATTGACTCACACCATGCATGCCCAGATGCAAAACCACATTCTCCCTTGAGCACACTTTTGGCCCTTTTGTATTCACAGATTTTTGCCTTCTGTGCAGTGTTTCCTGTCCTGTCCTCTGGTCTCCTCTCTGGTGGTGGCAGTGAGGGGTGCAGAGAGGTTGGGGAGAGTGGGAATAGCCTTTTGATTCCCACAGAGCCTGCTTTCCGGTTCACGGCAGGACTTCTCCGTAATCGGCACCACAGGAGCCGTCCTGCAAATCAGAAGGGCACACAGGCGTTGATGAGGGCTGATGCCTTGAGCAGGTGTGGGTGAATGGTTCAGGGGCATTGGGAGAGTGCAGAACAAGGGAGGCAGTACCAGTGAAGGTGTGGGGGAGGTCGTTTCGGATTGAAGGTGGACCTATGGATGAAATTGGTCTAGCAGAAAAGTCCCCTCCAGAGACCAGGGGGGAGAAATTGCCAATCTAGACAGAGGAATAAAAGCAGTGAAAAGTGGAAGTGGAGGGAGGGATTTGGAGATTGGTATTCGTGCTGTGCTCTGACACATAGAGCCAGAGAACAGAACAAAACCCAGCCTTTTTCTATCCCAATCCTGCCTTGTTCAGCATTTAAAGAACTGCATTAGAAAATGCAGGAAGAGTTTGATGTGCCAAAACACTTCCATAAATGCATGAAGAGATAGTTATACTGAACACAATAGGAATGCATAAAAAATTACAAGAAATTTATAAACGTATATAAATTCATGATAAAATGAGGTACACATAAATAAATAAAAGAACATTTGCATTTTTACAGTTTAAAAAGATTTTTACTAACAATTTTACATGATGAAATGAATAAAAAGTCAGTTCATAAGACATAATAAGAAATATAACCTTATTTTGTATTCAAACTATTTTCAAGTTCCATAAAATACTTCCAGATGTTTGTTTATAATGAGTGGTGCTTAGTTTCTGTGTAAAGCAAATGTTTGTGAAATTATTTCGCCCAAGAAGACCAGACGCTTATATTTTCCTATCTTACATACTCTCTCTAAAGACAATATCTCCCTAAATTTCAGAATGACTAAGAATTCAGAACAACTCTATGCTCTTATATACAACTCATTAACAAGCACATTTAAACAAAGTTATGAGTTCAACATAAAAAAAAATAAAAAAAAATTAAACACATTTATAAAACAGCTTATTTATGTCCCTCAATAGGACATGATTGATTGAAGCCTTTTTTGTCGGCTGGATTGAAGGGAGTGATGAGTGCAGGTGTGGGGCGCATGGCTGGGCGTGTAAAAGGTTAACGTGAATATTGATATTAAAGCGATGTTGCTTCATCATGTCTGTGTGAGCGAGTAAAACGCTCCTTTAAAGGTCATCCCTGTTCTCCTCTCTCTCCCCACAGAGCTCCACTCACTCTCTGTCAGGCCACGGCTACTCGGTAAGTGACATTTTCATGCTTCATAGCTTTACGGCAGAATTACAATCTCCAACGACCCGCTTTATGGCCCTACCGCTCAACATTTTAATTATGTTAAATAGAGTAATGGAGAAATCATGATATTAGGGCCATTAATTCTGGCTGACTGACTGATTAAATTGTGGGAAGGTGTCCTGGGCTACCTTGGCGAAAAGTGCCTCGTTTTATTGGCATCGATCAGCACTGTTCGCCAGTGGTGCAATTTGGCTGTCAGAGCTTTATATCTTCTTGCACTAACTGTCAGTTGGGGATCCTTTTGCTGACAATAATGTAAATACAATTTTCCATAACCACAGAAATACATAAGCATTTGCTGTATACCTTCAGGTAGACCCTAAAATTTAGTGTCACAATTTGTAAGACTAGTCTTTACATATCAAGTAGTTTTTTTTATCAAAAACACATAGTAGTTCAAAGTAAATGAAAGAGAGGAAAATTAGGTGATGTCTTGGAAAACATCAGTCCTAATATTCTCGAACATATATGCGTTCACAAATTGTCAGTTCAGGCCTATATTTATCCATTCAAAGCCTTTGTTGTCTTACCTCAATGTGTTCTCATAGTCTAACTTTGTCCTTCTCACCACCTATTGTCTCTATTATGTGTTTAATCTCATGGTAATACAGACAGCTGTTGTCCTTTATGTCCTTTGCTTAAAGGGAAACTCATAAGAAGTAGATTATTTAAAGTGTGCTACTTTCGCTTATGAGTGGCATATGGCAGCTCTTATTGCAATTGGAAGCAAGCATATAAACAAATAAAACAATGATAAATGGTTTGTCATCCCTAATTTCCCTCAGCAGACTGCAGTTAAAACACTGAAGAAAGCAAACTTCAAAAGATGTTGATCCCTGTGCAATCATTTTTTTTTATGCTGTTTTAATAGAACATGTCACATTCCTATTCCCCAGCGGGTGCATACTCACAGATGGATAAAAACAAACAAGACCTCCAAAAAAAGCTGGTGCAGCCCTTTGGCTTGAGCTGTCAGTTTGAGTCAGCAGGAAACAAGGCCTTCTCTTTATCTGAAAAAAGAAGGGAGGGATTCAGTAGGAAAGAGAAAGGGCAGAGATGGAGGTGGAGTTGGCTTGGGGGGATTGGTGTGGGAGGAGGAGGCACCGTGCAAGCAAAGGAAAGTCTAGCATTGAGGGCAGGAAGTTTCATGTTGTCTCGCTTCCCTCGCAGGCTATCTGATGGTGCTATCTGTACTGTTTGTAGCCGTTAGGCACCTCCTGGGTACTGAGCTCTGACTCTCAATCTGCTCTGCTGCGGGGTCTGCTTGATTTCTGGGGGCTGCTTATCTGTAAGTGCTTCAGGCTTTACACTATGATGGTTTTGAAGGGGGGCTTGAGGTGGTGGGTCAGAAGGGCTACAAGGAACTGCGAGCCAGAGGCTGATAGGTTATAGGACGAAGAATACAGCGAAGACAAAAAAAACAACAGTTGCTGAATAGAGTGTTATAAACTGTTAAAGGAGGAAGAGAAAAGTTACATGTGTGGATGGAGAGCTGATGTGAGGTTGGGAGGATCAACAAGGTGGAGTTGGCAGTCTGTGCCACTGACCACCAGTAACCTGATGGATGGTCTTTGGAACTTATTATTGTTTCCATATTTTCCTCCTCACAAAAAAAAATATGCAGGCTGCTGGAGGACTTTTTTAAGGGACACAAAGTACAAGAGGATTGCAACAAAATCTCTCATCAAATTGTTTTCCACTTCTGTAGTGAAAAGTAGAATGTTTCAATTTCTTCATGCATTTACAATATATGTTGCCCTTACATTTGTTGCCTATTAGTCCCCAGTAGTCTTATTTGAATGAATGTTATGCCTGAAGAAAACAACCTAAAGCAGTGTATTGTTTAACAAGAGGGTTTCTTTTACTTTGCCCTGAGGGTGTCTTCATCAGACACAGACATGGAACAATTATTTAACACTTAGTACATCTGCATTACACCCCACTCCAGATGCTGAACAACTTCACAAAAAAGTAACTTTACACCAGTGGCTCTTCCCTCTGCTAATCAATGCTTCACCCAGTAATGCTACAATTGCTTCGGGCCTACTTAATAAACCTTTAACTTAGCCTAGCCTCTACTGGTGCAGTATTTCATTATTTTCCTGCAGCAACTCACCAATTTGGGAGTTCAACTCTCTGAACAAGGCTCAACATGCAGGGACACTGATGCTTTTATGTAGTCAGCTGCACATAACCCTGCTGGGTTTCAGGTCTGAGTTGGGCCTGATCTCATGCTGTTAGCTAGAGCTTAGATTGGCAATGCCACTGTTGTCATTAACCCTTTATCAGCAGGGTAACGATGCATACATTGAGTCCTGCATCAGATTGGGTGGATTTTATTGAATATTTAATACTTCAGAGGTGGGATATGATGAGCTGAACAAAGGAGATATGGTTCAGGAGCTGCTGACTCATGATCACTGGACCAGCCACTAACTTGGATCACCAGAGAGAGAGGGACAAAGTGACAACATCATAACGTTGTATCAGCCTTGTTATTTCCACTTTTGAGACACTGACTACACTAAACATCAATTTAATATCAGTTATTCTGTAATGTGCCCCCATTTACTGTTGATAGCTAATTATGAGTAATATGACTGCACACATTTTCAGATTTGACTCTGCTATGTCCTTTTACCAACTATTGTCCCTACCAAAAACAATTGCATCACATTTAGGTTACCTTAAATGTAAGTTTCCTACTCTGTCATTTTTTGCTTGTAATAGTGTTTTATTATGACACGTATTCGCATTTATATTTTTAAAAGATTGTTTAAAATTTAAAGTTTTGAAACCTTCATTAATTTATCCCCATTCGTAAATGTATTTTTAAATGGGATTGTTCAGCTTTTTTACTCAAACTGTATTTACACCTGAAGACAAATATAAAAATGTTGCAATTAGGTGCTCCTATTGTTTTTCTATCTCAGTTAATTAATTTCTTCTTGTAAGTAACTATCAACTGTCTTTGGTTTTTAATGTGTTATATGTTTGTTCATCTTGATCCCTTTGCTGGACATGAAATCACTTTCAACCAGGTGATGGAGGGTGATGAGAGGAAGGGATGAGGAGTAATCTCAGGAGTGCTGAGTTCAGTACTGATATGCAGCAGCATGACTGATCCTCACTATCTCGCTCTCAGTGAAAGACTTGATATAGAATTGTTTATCAGGTCAGCACTCTCCTGTCTACTTTGTGCAAGCTTCATTATAGCCTTAGCTATGGTAGGGAGACAATATCTGTGCCTTGTTTCCTGCACTGCTACCTGCTCGTTGTTTCAGTAGAGATGGGTCTGGGCTCAAGCGATTTATCATACTCTCAGGGGCTCCTAGATAAAGAAGCCAACATCATCTTCTGCGTCTAGGAGATAGGTGCTGCAGGAGACAGAGAAAATATCACAAAATTTCTCTGCAACTATCTACCCATCCTGTCGCTACCTCTGGGCTGGATATATTGTATACGAGGAGACATTTTAGCTAAGGCTTAAAAGACAACACACCACACTCTTTCCTTTCAGATGAAGTGATTACTCTTAAGTCTTCCACCCCCCATCTTTTGAAACCTCCCAAGGCCAAGCTTTGGCTCATGTTTTCATGGACGATAAAAGCATAGAGCTTTGTCTGTGACAGTATAATCTGACGAGTCTGTTTGGGGAAGGTTTATCTCTATAATGTCAGGGAGTAAAACCTTAGCTGGAGTGTTTTGGTTGAGCAAGAGTGCTTACAGCTCTCAGACACACCCATTCTTCATTTCCCCTGTTTGGGTTGTCATAATCATGTTTAACGCTAAATGAGTTCACACTCCAAACAGAGCTGTCTCAGAGTTATGTGTACATCCCTAAACAACCTTTTTAAAATTGATTTGGCATTCACAACCCCCATGTTGTGACAAAAACACTTTCCTGAGTGATGAAGCTTTTTAAAAGATCTTTATCAAGTGCAAGGATTACCGGTATATCACTTAATCATAATAGAACCCATTAAACATTTCACGCTTTATTTAACAAAACAACACAGATTTACTGGATTAAATGCTGAAGTTTGCAAATGAAAGGTAATTGAGTGAAAGTTATCTTATTTAAAAAATTAGTTTAGCAGCAAAATTTGTATTATTATGACATGTTTTTTTCCCGAGCATTAAATAAGATTTTTAACAGTCGCTTTACATGTCTGTGACTCTTTCTCTATGGATAGTCCTCTGTCTTCTTGTCCCGGTCTTCTCACCCTGCTTACTTTTCATTGGTTGTGTAGGTGTTGCCATACCACTGTCTTTGCACATGGTGAAAATTAGTGAAGGAAGCCAAGAGCCCAGCAGGACTGGGCTGAGGCCTTGACATTGTCCTGGTTTTAGGGTGGAGCGCTGCTTGTCAGGGGCCTCTCTATGAGGGCTGTCCATCTTAAGAAACCTATTTGTTTATCCCCGTGTGCGGTCCAACTTTAGATCCTGGGCCCCACTGCTCTCTGCGCACCAGGGACCTGAGCTGTTGCTGCTAGCAACAGATAAAAATTGCTGTTAACCACAGCAGGTCCCACAACACATCAATCAACGAGTCTGCAGATAAAGGCTGCAGGCTTCTGGGGCCCTGGCTGAATGGCACGGTTGAAAATCCTTTTCCAGTGGCTGAGCACACAGAGAGCAGATGATAGAAGCCTGCTATCATTCAGAGCTGAGAAGGAAAACTTCATATTTAGCAATGCAGCTCAGGTTTTGTTCTAATGGAAATGCATTAGAACAGCACTAAACTCAAATGGGACAGCAGGACAAGACATTTGAATAAAAAGCCACGTTTGAAGTACTGATGACTGAGCCTCAAAAACAGGCAAAACACTGCTCCAACATAGTTCACTTATTCTAAATGAACTCTTAATTGATTTTGCCACTTGGCCTTTTTCTTAAGACTCTGTAAAAGCTGGGACATTTAGCTTTAAGGCATTTGCATACCTCATTTGTATGATGAAATTGAGATCAACGGGTAGAAATTAGTGTGCTCTGTATTGCGTTGACCTAAACAGATATTATTACAAATGTTTTTTTTTTCCCCACTAGAGGTGACTTCAGTGGTGCAGCCTAACCTACTTTAGTCTAATTCTACCACCCTTACAGCAAGTGCACGATGATGACTTTGGGAGGAAAAAAAAGAACAATAATGACCTTTTCTTATATTAATTCCAGATAATGTATTCCCTTATGGAGCTCTTTGCTATCACCCATGTTGAAGTTAGTCCAAATGAAATACAGGCTCTCATGGGTAAAAGCCTTACTTTTATCCCCATAAGCCCAACCTTGATTATTATCATTCCTCGTTTGTCCTGAATGCACCGTCCCCTAACTCACATTTGCCCCACTTTAAACAAATAGGCCTATAATGTAACAATCAAACCATGCTCTGAGGATTTGTTTACCGCAGGCTTTCTCACCATTAAGTTTCACGGACACTGTAGACAAATAAAGTGGTAATTCCACTTTATCATATGTTACATATACCACAATCAAGCAGCAATTACATGCTCCTTCCATTTGTAAGAGCTCCCAATGCTGACATGGATGTTTTAATGAGGGCTGTAATGAACGCTCAGGGTGTTTGGCAAGTCTCTGAGATGTTGCTGGGGCTTTTATGGCTCCCCATTATAACGTACAATTTGCATCAGCGAATTACAATCCTCCATATCATTATCCTTCACCAAGGCCCGATCATAAATTAGAGCTCCAATTACAAACATCTATCTGGGAACTGAGAATGAATAAAATGGCAGCCCCCCAGAAGCAGACAGAAGGGAGAGAAAGTCTCCTGTGGACTGTGGGATGAGGCTTCCGTGGAGGTGTGATATTGTCATAAACCATCCTTAGGGGGAGTTCATGCTTCCAAAAGGAATAGGCCATTTTACTAAGGGGTAAAAAAACGTCTGCTTCTTCAATCTCTGCAGTTCCATATGTCATATTTCATGGCACCATGCACATTAAAAAATTTTTTATTTATTGCTGTCCATTTCAACAACCCAACTCCCACAGATTTCAGAAGGTGAC
The DNA here is from genome assembly GCF_001649575.2 of Kryptolebias marmoratus. Lineage (NCBI taxonomy): Eukaryota > Metazoa > Chordata > Actinopteri > Cyprinodontiformes > Rivulidae > Kryptolebias > Kryptolebias marmoratus. The sequence continues at coordinate 9,978,875 of NC_051430.1, read as the reverse complement.
TATTTCACACTTCTCATTCAAAGGTATGTAACCCAGCCCTTCAGCTGGGAAAAGAGGAAAGGCCTTGTTTATTGTGTCTTAATTCATAACGAGATGTGTCCCTGTCCTTTCCAATATTTTTCTGCCAGATTTTGTCTCCCTCTCCCATTCAACTTGATTATATGCTGGAAGGCACACAATAAATCATAGAGATTTATAATGCTGCAGCTTATTAGTTTTGCACTATAACACAACATTTGTCTAATCTAAAGCATTTAAGAATTTCCAATGTCCCCTAAGAAATTCGGAGGAAGCCATTTCAGCTAGAATAGAATCTAATAGAACAGGTTCTTCCCCACTAAAATGTATAATTCTTCCTCTTGATAATACGCAACCCTTTCCTTGGCTGATGTAAAGAGTGTCACCTGCCATTCTTCTAGGCATCAACAGTTGTTGTAGGAGAAACAAACAGCGGTGTGCCTGTGATGGCTGTGTTGCTGTAATCTGCAACCTGTGGCCAAATCTTCCATGGAGAGGTAGAACAAAAGGCATACGCCAACGGATTGCTGCAAGCACCAAGCAGAAACCACCTCTACAGATGAGACAAAATGCCTGCAGGCCTTCTGCAAACCCACCGGAGCTCCAAAATGCTGCACAAACATAGTCTGAAATGAAGAAGAGCTAGAGGCAGGCCCATTCCTATAGCAGAGCTAAAGTGTGTCTTTTTCATTGTCTCAGTGAATTTCTAGCATGGGGTTGTATTAGTAAAGAGAAATAAAGTGTTGTGCCAGTTTCAGTCACATATTTAGAGAAACCAGATTTCTTCTCCTTTTTTTCTCCCCTCTTCATACATATAAACATTTACCATAATATTTGGGCTAATCTTAAATATTTTTCAAACTAATCTTGTAGTTTTCAGAGGGCATCAGAATATGTTTAATTCATGATTTGTTATGAATTTAACTTTTCATGTCTGATCGTGGATCATATGAATGCGTATTTGCTTTTTGTTTGAGGAGCCAGAGCACAGAGTAACTTCAAACCCTTGTTCAAATTTGAGAGGTCAAGTAAAACAAGGAAGCTTTACTTCGTATTCGCAAACACTGACTGGAAATTATAGCTACTACTGCTGCTTTAATTTTGCCATAAACCCATGAGGGTTAACCTCCCACCTGCCTCGCTAGCTCTGCTTTGTGAATACTGCTTCAGATAACTTGTGGTAGAAAAAAAACAAGTTCTACTAAGTAGGTCATGTTCTGCCACTCTTTTTATAATCGTTCAACGAGAAAGAACATGATTTTCCTCCATCGAAGCCCCCCAGCTTTGCTCCTGGGATTTTGGTTTTTTTAACACACTCATTTGATTTCCTGGCATCTGATTTCTCCTTTTGTGTTCTCTCTCTTCACCACCCCTGTTACTTTGGTTTACTTGTATCTGACGATACACAAGCAACACCTACCTACACAACCTCAAACTTCACCACACACAAATGCACCACAGCCCCTCCCCCTCCCCCGCACCTCTTTCTCTTTCTTGCTGTCTCTCAGTGGAGAAAGTGTCTGACAGTAACAGCAGGTAAGGTATAAGATTACAGGAGAAGCAGGAGCAATTATACCTCCAGCTGATGCTGGTGTGTTTATGAGGAGAGTAACTGTTAATGACAGTGTTGTGGTTTCTCCAGAGTCCAGAGCACAGCTCAGGGAAACCTGCTGTTTTTGTCAGCCTTGCTTCATTCTGTCATGCAGACAAGCTTCTTTTTTTTTTCCTGTCAGCCAATCTGATTTTTGTTCTTCCTTTGTGCTCCTCTACACCTTGCCAACATTGACATCTTTCAGTTTAGGCTGACATGCCTCTCTGTCACCCTGCCTTTGCTGTGACACTAAGTAGACTGTAATAGGCTCAACTAGCATTTGGCTGCTGATGGAATTGCAAACAAAATAATGTCTCTTAAGATCAGCTGAGCTTGGTAAAGAATAGTTGTAAACACTTGTATTGACACACACAGATACACACATATACACGCTGGTGTTTGCAACTGCAGGTCTGTCAACAGGGTTTTGGCTGGTTTGTCACTTCCCCCCTACGTGCTTTCACACACGGAAGGCAGATTGCAGCGATTGGAGAGCAGTTTGTGTTTAGATAAAGGAGCTTAATCATAATTGCCCAGTGTTTCCAGTGTCAAACATGGGCTTTCTCCCAGTTGCTGTTCTTCTTGGCCAGTGCTTGTCTTACAGCAAGAGATTTTTACCTATTTTAAAAATGCACAGCAAAATGTTTTTACAGAACAACAGTTTTAATTGCACAGAAAATTTGATATAAAATTTGTAATAGTAAAACTAAGATACTAGTAAATGCCTTGTGCTGCCTTTTTTCATAGTTATTTATTGTGTTTGTTGTTTGTCTAAATGTAAATCATAATGCATTGCCAGATGGTACTAAGAAACAATTTGTCTGTTGTTTTCTCTGAGGATTCAAGGGTTGAGGTGGACTCTATCTTTTTTTTATCTGACTTTAGTCTGACGACATGCTACTTTACTGCTTTAAGAAAGGTTTTGAGGTTTTTTTTTCTTTACTTTTTGTTTTTAAAATATTACCAAAGCACTAAATTAAAAGCCCAAAGTGGAATTAAGAAATTTAATTAATACTGACATACACTTATGTTTAGGAAATTCATTGTAAATATATAACAATGTCTCTTACTAACTGATGATAAGCATGTCTTGTTGTAGTCGGTCTTCAGAATTAAGTGATATTTTCACTTTATTTTGATAAGAATAATCACTTAAATGGTAAATGACCTGCACACTTAAATGGCAGAAAATGCAGATAACAAAAAGTCACCCTTCAGTTTTTCTGCCCATGACCATCCACACTCCAGACCCCATGCTCTGTACCCTCAGCTTGTGCTCAGTCTTGGCCCCGATCACACTGGGGCACATGGGAGATTAACTGGGCTGGCTTACCCACTCAGCAGGTTCCCCGACTCCCCTCCACTCATCCTGGCCCAATCTGTCAGCTAACCTCCTGCTCCGCCGAGCCATGGCAGCAGGGCATCACAAGCCCGACCTGCCTTCATTACGCCTGCCAGATGGGCTGAGAATTAGATTCGTGCTCCCACTATGGAGGGAGAGAGTGGAGAGAGATTGAAGAGGGAGGAAAGAAGAGAAGTGGTGGAGGAAAAGGGATGAGGGGGGGAAAAGTGGGTGGGGGGGGGTGATTTTTTTTTTTGTTGTTGTTTTCATTCATGTTGCAAGTTATTACATTTTAATGTAACACCCCTGGGACCTGGCAGCATTAAATGCCTGTTCTTGAATAATCGACACTAACTTCAAGCAAATGCTGGGGAGAAATGAAATTAGTGAGCACAGCAATTTGGGATAGTGATTATCGGCTCCTCTGAGGCACTTCCTGATGATTTAAGAATGCTAACATTTAAGCAAGTCAGATCTCATTACTCTTCAAGGTTAAATTGAGCTGTGTCGGAGGGGAGACAGATGCCTGATTGGAAGTAGTGCTTCCTTGTCTCTCTGTCTCTCTTCATCACTCTTTGTTCATACTAATGTGTCTCACTTTAGTAGCAACTCACTGAAAGCAGAAAAGAGTCACATCTGAAATCTGTCAGACCTCAATGACACCTTTTTGCCAGCTCTTAATTAAATCAGCAATACTCACTTTTCAGGGTGTAATTTGTCCTTTACTAAGGATCAAGCCATGCTAATGCCTTAGCCTTCCTCTGATTGTTGGAGTACAACAGATACCTTTCAAATACATGTATGGCTGGACTTGAATGGACAACACAAAACAGGACATCCTTTGAATGTACACCAAAAGGGGAAAGTGTTTATTACTTTTCAGGTTGTGCAGCAAATGTGCCTTTATACTGTATTTTTACTACAATTCTCACTCATTCTAGGGAGGCAGAAACAATTTTCAAAGCAATTTCAGCCCTGGCATCTTCTGGTCCAGTGTTTACCTCAGTCACCCATACACATCTGTTCTCCACACAAGCTTGATCCAATTAGGTGACACCAGACAAAGGCTTACTCTTCAACAAGCCTAGCACAGTGCCAGGGCCCCAGAACAATACGGAAGTGTTTTTTCTTCCATTACGGGGCGTCAGATCCTCTTAAAGGTGTTTACCTGCTGTGGATGTGTCAGCCACTGTTTCCAAAAGGGGGTCTCAGCTGGGGGGGGTGGAAGGCGATGTGGATAATGATGTGATTGGAAGCGCTGTGACTGATGCAGATGCTCTTCACCCTACACTGCACCCCTGAAAGTTGAGGACAGATGGGTTGGACTGTTATCCCCACGTTATGTATTCCAATGAAATCAAACCATGTTTCACTGCAGTGATTATTTACAGCAAAGCGGCAGTAACAAAGCTACCTTAGGGAATATGTGTATTTGTTTTTCCAAGCTGTTGTTTTCTTATGCAGGGGGGAAATCATTGCAAGTCAAATGTAATCATTCCACTGCAGGGTTATGCTCTGTCTTGAATAATAATAATATTAGTTTGGTCTGTGGTATTGCATACATCAGGCTTGTCATTTTAATTTCTGAGACACAAGTAACAGAGCTGATCATAACCAATCACTGTTTTCTTTTTTTTGTTCATAACAGCTATATCTTATGTCACATTTTTAAATTTCTTGCAGTTGTCAAGAAACATGGTAACTGCAGTGTGGGGCTCTGTTTCCTCCTACTTACATGCTGTTTGCACTGTACTGCTTCTGATCTCTCTACATCACATTTCATCTGTGATGTGGCCAAAAGGATTTCTGGATTGTAGCAGGGTTACCCCAGGAACGAGGGGAAAAGCCTCTAAATTGTACCCAGGCATTTCCACATGAAACATTCATGCTTAAGTATGATTAGCAGAGATTAAGGTGGGTTTGTTTTGCCTCTTAGAAGGCCCCTTGACAATTTAGAAATGGATTGAGAGCAGCTTTTGCAAGTACAGCCTTCTTAATCCCATGCCAAGAGTTCTCACCCACTTTTGTAGAATTATTTAAATTGAAGTTTTCGTGTCAGCTTTAGAGCCTTGACCCAGAGGTATGATGTGTAAAACTGCCAAACCCAAAAGCCCTTTAAAAAAAGAGAATACAACACTGACAATTTCCAAGACTTTTAATGAAACAAATTTTGCAAAGAGAGAATTGAAAGGTTACTTAGTTGCAAAGTACTAGTAGACAAAGAAATAATGTGTTGCATTAGGTTTACAGAATGTGCCTACAGCAGTATCTTGTACATTTTTCATTTTCAAGTCTGAGTGCACAGATCAAATACTGGTCTGTTATCCCAACCAGTGATGTGAATCCACCAAGCCATTTTGCTACCATGCATCCTATTTCCATATCATCTCCGTATCATGTATATGAGATGGAGCCCTCCCATGTGCAGGATGATGTGATCCCCAGATAGATTCATTCGTACATAATGATAAAAGATGGGTTTGGACAGAGCTACTTATTTGACAATCATTGAAGTGCCACTGTGATGGATGGCAAGGAGAACTTCCACCCCTCTCTCCTCCCACCCCATAACCATGGCTCCCTCTTCTGATACCACCTTATTTATTTTCCCTGGCTGAGCTCAAGGTCTCTTCTCAGTTTAAAAGAGAAATATAAAATTGAATTAAAATTGCTCACTCACCCAAAACAGAGGCCTGTGTGCCCTTAAAAATCACACATACTATATCCACCCCCTTCCCTTTTCGTCCCTTTTATGGCAAATTGGTGTTGTGAATTATTCATGCAAGTGGGTCCACAGCATCACTTTATTATGTTAAAGTGTTTATGACATAACTGATGGAGACAAGAATATCTTTACATGTTAGCTGTACCAACACATTTGGAAAGAAAAACGGGATCATGTGGATACAAGCAAGAAATTAAATTTGAACATTTTACTTGATAAAAAGCAATGAAGGGGGAACCTTGCTGCTTTGTTGCATCTCTTTGTAATTTCCTGCCATATCTGTGCTGTTCATATGAAAGATCATAAAATGTCAAAGATAGTGTTCAGCTTTAGTCCACTGAAATAATAGCAACTTGCTTTTGGCTTCGTGATGAAGTGTTACTTCTGATAATACTAGAAGTGTTGTTGAAGAAGAATCATAACTGGTGCAACATTGCTGCAATTTTTAACTCTCAATGCAAGGCATTTTTTTATTGTCAATCATTTTGAAAGTATATGTGATGCAGTGTAAAGTTACTAAAACTAGCCCAGTAGTAATCTAAAGGATTTGTTTGTGTTTGGAGTTTGTTTTCCAGAAGTTTAAATAAGTTAGGTTAATCCATCTTTACAGTTGAACCATTGTAAAAAGAATGTTGGGTTTAAATTAACATAAATTTCACACATGAACTACATTACACTCATTTTAACAGATCATTCTAAGATTCAGAGCAGATTACTTCTCTGCTTAGAAGCTCAGTAGCAGTAGTGGTCAAGGTGTTGCTTTGTATTGTCATGTATGCAGAATGGGTTCTCATTACTTTGAAATTTCAGCTTTAGGCCTTTTTGTAAGTGCAAGAAGGGAATGAAAAGCATCAGTTTTGGGCAGAATATACTTTAAGTGAATAGTAGTGTCGATGTATGATGCAGGCCCACAGGGTTAGGCCATCATTCATGTTAACTTTTTGTTCTTCAGAAATATGTACCGATGGCTGAGAATGATCTGAGTGATAGAAATTTCCAACCTGTCATACTACAAAAAAGACCTTCTCACAAATGATATTTCTTGATATCATAGGTTGATTGTGCAATGAGCCAGTTCTGTTTGACAGTTTTGGTGTGCAAAGTAAACAAGAACAGAAAAGAGAGGAACAGAAAGAAAAGGTTGAGCGGGGTATGAAAGTATTTCCACTGACAGTTTGTGTTAAATCGGTCTCAGATACGCTCTTTGTGAAGCTTTTCTCGCCTTTTCAGAAACCACCCGCGTGTCTGTAAAGGTGCTGGGCGAGATGAGCACAACTGATACTGTGGTTCCCACACGCTCTGCCGTCTGAAATTTCACAACCGATAGTGGTTACTGACAGAGGAGGCTTGATAAAATCTCACCTGATTAGAAAAAAACAGAGTGAGAAAAGCAGTGAGAAAGAGCTGAGGCACAGTGAGTAAAAACTAGAGAAGATAGCAGGCTTTACCAGGCCTCTGAGGTTGCGTATAGGTTTCAGTTGACACATCTCTGGCTGGCCTAGTGTGCACCATGCTCTCCACAAGTGAGTGGGTTGAGTCAAGACTGACGGATGAAAAACCACACTGGCATTGCTTTAGCGTCTTGATTGCTAATTTGAGACATATTGTGAAACATTAGTTATGACCTTTTTTCCTTCCGATTTTTGCAAAAGATAACAAAACAAACAAAAAAAACTTGTGTAACTACTTGTTAAAACTAAATCACAAAACCAAAGAGAAGAAGTGTTAGCGAAAACACCTGTACCACACCATATCCATATATAAATTAAATGTGTTTTTTATGTCATGGTTTTCTGTATAAACACTAATATACAAACTCTCTGTTTTGGATCATTTTGGCCATAACTAGCAGCTCACATGTGGGTTAAAGCCAAAAGATGAGTCCATATCCACGTAGGCAGAAGATTTGGCCTTAAAATAACTCACTTCCTTGGCTCCTGGGAGCTGTTACAATGAAATTGAACTACTGAAAGAGATAACATCGCAACAAAACAGCTCTTGATGTTGAGAAGAGGAAGAAGGAAGGAAGGCTAGAGATGGCATCATCCTGTTTGTTTTTTTTTCCAAGCAACTCTGCCATGATTACTTTGATAATATCTGATTATCTCCGATTTAATGTGCTCTGTTCTGTTGTTGTCATTCAAGCTGAGGCAATTTGACAGGGTGTCTTAGTTTTGAACTAACAAAGAAAATGATTTGACTTGCTCATCTACATACGTGAGATGTGAACAAGAGGCAACCTGCATGCTTTGCTCTCACTCTGAAACAGACATTTCATAAACTACACAAATGAAAGACGATTTTCCAGTTTGAATCTTTCATCTTTCAGTTAATTGACACATGTCAGAAAAGGTCCACCCAGTCCCCCCTCCTTCTATTAGAGATGCTTGTTAGCAGAGCTGGCACAGGCCCTCATTACAGTGACAGTTCAGTCACAGTCTGTTATACGGACTGGAAGCCTACGCATCTTATAACTGGCACCAAATATTAGTTTTGCTGATAAATTTAGAAAAGAAAAAAAAAATCACTATTAATAAAGAGAAAAATAAACAGGAGGCTTGTCGGCATGATGTGGGTGGCTGTCCCATGGGAAATAAATCTCAGGGATGTAGAAATAGTAACAGCATCACCCAGTAGGGCTTCCACCACCTACCCTCACAATCTCTGCTCTTCTCCCAATACCTTGCAGCTATAGAGGCACTTCAGCGGTTGCAGTAAGACGGCAAAGTTTTCATTTACCATCTACAGAGATCCCAATCCGAAAGCACGCCTTTAGGGTAATGTTAGGTCTTTTCATAAGTTACAAAGATGTAATTAGACAAATTAGCTCAGCAGACACTCTGGGTTGCGTTTTTAATGGCAGCATGTTGCCTAGGTTGGTAATTAGCAGGCAGCTTCTGCTGCAAAATCACACGTTGCACCCGAGGCTTTGCATTCGTAACCTGACAACCAGTAGATGCGCAGTAATGAAGGCTTATGTCTCCCACAGGCTGGGTTTGTCTCTTTTGCCAGCCAGGTTTGATGTTGGAATTCACACTGAGCCACTGCACAAATCTCTTGTTTATTTCCATGTATCATTTTCTTCCAGGTTGAGCGTGGTGTCCTTTCAGCATGGTGATGTATTCAAATCAAACTGATGTGTTTTTACCTCAGAGGCACAGAATTTCATTTCAGCCAATCACCTTTATGGCTCAATTCATCAGGGCTGTGGTCGACGTGTCCAGGTCTCTTGTTGAGAGTAGCACCCGAGGAGCCGATCAGCCATTTCCATACATGCTGCTCCTCTCCCACTTTTAATGACTTGCCGATGGTGATTTTGTCTAAGCGCCTGTTTTTTTTATTTTTATTAACTCAGAATAAATTTCTCTTCTCTCTGACACTAGACATTCTCTCTGAATTGGATTGAGTGGGCTGAATGCCAATCGGAACAGACCTAGGAAAATGCAGATTAACTTGGAATAGAACTGATTTGCCTGTTTGCTCTATGTGACCAAAAAAAGGTTTTTCTTTTCAGAAATATGTCTTAGTTGGAAGCTTTTCACTTTTATAATGATTCTTCGCTTTCAGAAGAAAATTGATTTTTTCATTCATTTGTATGACGCGTAAAGATCTGAGTTTTAATTAATTTATTGCAAACATTTTATTAATTCCATACTTAAGGTAAATATTTTCTTTAAGCTCCCACAGGTATTAATAAAACTGTTTTTCCTTAGGTTAACAAGTCTTTGTGGCCTTGTCTCACATACAGTCTTCCTGTTGCATTTGTGGGCAGAATTTGGCACAATGTTCTGTCCTCACTGACATGGAAAAAAGATGATTGGAACAACGGGTTGCAAGTAGATAGGAGCACACATCCACGGGAGCTTTGTGGACCAAGGAGATAAGGTTGGAGCTTGCAGCATGACAGGGAGAGCAGGATATGAGAATGGAGGACAAGAGACTGCAGCCTTAAGGCCAAAAGATTCTGCTGAGAGTAATGAGCACCAGCTCTCACCAAGGATACAGAGAAAGCTGCACAAGTGAGGGCGGAAGGGAGAGGAGTAGAGATGGAACAGCAGCCTTGGAGGGGAAATTAGCTGCCTTAGCATCATAGCTGTCATGGTATAATGTGGAAAGAAAAGACACAAATGACAAATGTGAATTTCAAGCTGGCTTCAGTCTCAAGTGCAAGAATTTGACCCATGAAAGGAGAGGCACAATTACACAAATGCCAAATATAAATGCTTGAATCTAACACTCCAATGACAAGTCATAGAACTCAGATTTGAACTGTGTTTGTTTAGTAAGACTGGATGTCACTATCAGTTTTGTCATATATAATTATTGAAATGACTTCTAAATAGGACTTTGATTGATATAGTTGATAAGATGTAACAATAATCTTTTTTTCAGTATTAATATTATTATTATTGACCCTTCAGTACTATATTTTTTATTATTTCAGTGGAGTTACAGACACACAAACCATGCAACAAGCACACATTATAGCCCCGGCTTACACTTAGGGAAACCCTCCCATCATAAGGTGATGGAGATGGCTGCTCACTGTATCACTAGTCTCCCCTCAACTCCATCAACAGGCCAAAATTTGGTTTTGTGATACTTTACTTGATGGCAGTAGACATTCAAATCAGCTTCAGGTATACTACATTAATGTTTAACTAAGACTGTGAGCATGGTAAACTTTGTGACTTTAAATCATCAGCAGGAAAGCACTACTGTTGTCAGCAAGTTAGTGTTTCGTTTAGAAACCTGCGGTGAATATACAGATGTTTGTTGTAGCTAAGAACGATTTCACTAATTAAAGCCAAACTGTTAGACAGCCCTTTAATCTGAGTTAGGTGTTACCACAATGTTTGAAATAGTGTTGTAGTGAAGTGTCTTAAAATTATTTTGCATTCTTGTGCAATATTTGACAAATGTAGGGCAATAAGAAGCCTTTTTATTGAGATTAATCAGTTGCAGGGTCAGCCAAAATCCTAAAAGGAAATGGCATTTATGCCATTGGGGCCATGTGAAGAAGATCCTCTGAGAACCCAGTATGAGTTGAAAAATACTTTTAATTTTGAGCACCACAGACTTTCAGGTGTGGATTGTGACCCATCAATTCTGCATTATGTCTTTAGATGCCTCTAATGGAATTTGCTGTTCTTTTTCACTTTCTTTTACTCTCTCATGTCTCTCACTAAACATCTTTGTGCCCGGCATGCCTGTGGCACAAGACATGTTGGATCATTTGATTCCAGCTAATAACCAGCGCTCGCCCAGAGAAAAGCAGAAATAAGTTATGGCCTCCCTGGACAATTCCAGCTGCCTGTCTGAAGTGTGAGACGACTGGAGGCTCACAGTCCACATGAAGTTCTTCTTAGCATTATATTTACTGCAGTTTTACTGTCATAGCAAGCATTATCAAGTTTTTTTTTTTTAAATCTTTTATTTAATTAATCAACCTTGCTGAAGACTCTATAGTCCAGTTTTCCATTGTTTGGTCATTCACAGTATGAAATTTGTTATAGGGCAAATACTTTTGCATGAATAGGCAATTTCATAACTATGCATTACTGCACACATCATACAAACATACACAACTTTTTGGCCATGTGGGGTCTGTATCTTTACACACAGTTACACACTTAAATGCACTAAGACAGCAAACCCACTACTTCCTTTACACAAACACACACTGATATGTTCTCAGGTAAAATGAAACTTCTTCGTTGTTGACAAGTTTTAGTGCTTTGCGGTTTGATTAACAAGAAAGAAGGAAGTGGTAATGAACTGTGAACATGCTGTTTCCTTCGATTTGGGGACCAAGCGTCAGCTCCCCCCCCCCCCCCCCCAAAAAAAAAGAAAAAAAAAGCTGTATAATGTTCTGTCCTTATAGCATTCCCCAATTAACTCTAACACCTCTCTGATCCATGTTTCTTGATATTCAGTGTCAAAAAGGATGTTTGCTCTATTTTTAACACAAATGATGAAGTGCTTTGTTGTGGATTTTATGAGAATGCATTCATATACAGACAGACAGACATGGTAATTACATGGTGTATTTTATTTTATGTATACGACTATAATACACTATGTTTTCAGAGACTTTAGACAGATTATGACACATTTAAATGGAACTAAGCCTTATTGGTAATGGCAATAAACAGAGTCGACATAATTTAGATTGATCCCTGATTATATAACCACATATGTAGAAAAAAACTAATCTATGAATAAAATAAAAAGATGAATAGATACATTTTTTTTCAATATGGCAAGCTTGAACAAGCAAGTGTGGTAATTATTGTAGTACAATAATGTAAACAAGGGTGTGTACCTGCATGTACATTTGTCCATGGATGGATGATTGTTTCTGGACTTTACAGCTTTCTGATGAGATATCCTGCTGTCACACCTTGACCTTCAACACAACTCAAATACAAATTTAAACCCACAAACTAAAATGTTTCTAATCAAGCAGTTAGATGTCACATATAAATTTGTACACTGTTTCCGTTAGAGAAGGTTTTGTGATATTTTTGGACATTTAAATGTATAATTCATATTAAAACATTAATTTGCAATAGAAAGTTAATGGAATATAAAAACTGAACTACAAAGTGCATTGACTCTTTGCTGCACACCACCAGCTTTATTGTATATACTGTTCATGTGCACCAACAAACACATGCAGCGTAAGATTCATTGTTTTTCTACAGTGGTCATGGGACATATCAGCACAGCAAGAGAAGCTTATAGAGGCCAAATCATGCAGCGGTATGTGGAGGTGTCAAACAGTGCCCAGTCACCATCGCAATCCTTTCCTCATCCTCAGTGTGTGTGTGCAAAACTGTGTGTTTATGAGCGGCTGTCACCTCTGAACAGTAAAGTTTTGAAATGACAGAGCCAGACAATGACAGTTCAGCTCCTACCCCCGAGCGAGCAGGTTGGAGACCACCCCCACCCCTTCTTAACATCACACCCAACACTCTCTTTGTTCCTCTCTCTCACTCAATCACTGTTTCTCTTTGTGTTTTCTTGTTCCAGCATGTCTGTGTTGTGTATTTTCTCGTAGATTTAGGGTTCGGTTTGGTTTGGATCTGTTTGTCGATGTATGGAAAAGCAGCTTTTAAGCATCTACTGTATATCAGTGTGATGTTTGAATATACAATGCACCTGGGTGCACTAAAATGTAAATATAAAAACATCACAGAATTGAATACTGTTTGATGTCAACACACTGTACTGACATCAAAAACTGGAAAATGTTTTCATTATTTTCAAATTACTTATGGAAGCAAATAATATTAATAAACCACATTTTAGAGCAGCTTTAATTATTATGTTTTGTTAGCTTTAATTATGGGTAGCATAATTAAATTGAACAGAAGAACATCTGAGTGCATCTACTCTGCAGGAATAGAACAGTGGATGTGAAATATGGTGCAGATATCATGAAATGCAAAAGTACGAAATAATCATCAAGTCTTCTAATCTGTTAATCCAGGATGTTTGTTTTGTCAATAGTTTTCTCTGTCTTGGAAAAATAATAAAAACCTTTTTCGCATGGACCCATTCAGACTTTTACAAACACATCGGAAAAGAAATTATAAAGTGGAGTGAGCTTGAGTTTATTTGGATAACCTTCAAATCAAATAAATATACATGCAGTTTGTACCCCAACAAGTAAACAAGCAAGTTTTTGAAAGTAAGACATGTTTATTACAGAATTCACAGCAGCTTATTGGCAAAGGCTCCTGACCCTGACCTAATAAATAGATCAGTAATAATATTAACTTGAATGAAAACCACGAGGAAGCTCAAGGGTCAATAAGGCCACTGATCAACCCAAGGTTAAAGTCTAATTAGGCCCCCTTCACACTAGAAGATGACCTCACTACACTCTCCACATCTTACACAACCTAATACAACATGGCTGGATTGTGAAAAAATTTGGAAAACCTTCTTTAGTGTAAAGTCAATCATGGTGCTGCTACATTCTAAATACTGACCAAATTGGTTTTTGTTTCCATTTTCTGCATTTCTGAGATGTTCTCTTGCTCCTTCAGCACAATTCACCCTGACACAAATTTTGGACTGTGTCAGAATTCTGCTACAGACTTGTGTGTGCTAGGTTGTTTCCATGACTTTTTTACAGTCACGGTTGTAACCTGAGCATGAGTCCAGTGTAGTCGGTGCTGCTTGAAGTTCTCAACAACCAACCCATGTCAGCGTGTACGGGCCCTATGTAAAAACAAAACACTGCCACTGCTGCCACCACTCTCCTTCACACTTCACCTTGGACCTCTAAGAGCTGCCACCATGATCGTAAACTATCACAATTTCATTCTCAAAGTGTTGTGCATGTTGAAAACCATTGTGAGCCTATCAAACTCTATCACACGTCATGGGGACCCCACTGCTTTCCTAATGTGTGCTTGGAGACCTTGCCAAGAACCTGGGAAAACCATTTGTAGTAGAGTTATCATAAGAAATTTGAATGTCAGAATGTTGCTCAAAGTTGGCAAAAACTTGTCATATCAAATAGGTAAATGTATAAATTACACTGGAATAAATATGTTTTATTTATGTTTTGACTTTCTACAACTGCTGGAGATGGAGATGGAGAGGCAGGTAAAGAAACTGGATGGAAGAACTTTCTACAAAAACAACCACTTAAAACAAGTGCTACAAACTACAGTTTATTTCTCTTGCTCAATAAAAGAAAAAAGTGAGCAAACATGATTTTGTTCCCCAGCTTAAATAGGTGGAATTTTTTTAGTCCATATCACTCATGTAGGTTTCAGCAGATACATTTTGAAACAGCCTTTAAATGACAGAATAACCAGTTATACAACAGTTTTCCAAATGAGTATAGCTGTGGTGTTTTGTTTTCATAAATATGAAACTTTCCCCAACATGAAGCTCTTTAACTCAAGCTACTGCAGCAGGACCGCCCACTTTGTTATCAAAATGTAAACTCTTTGTGTTATTATTGCCCTGTGTTGGTTTCTCACATACAAGTTTGAGATTACAATATGAAAGTGTGCCCTGAGGTGGTTTAATTCAAAGACTTACTGAACTAGTCCTGATTTGTGTCATTTTGCTTTGGCGAACCAATCCCTTTCATGTGGTGGGGTTTAGTTTAGTTTAGGTGAAATAAAAAAGGACAGCATATAAAAGCCATTGTAGGCCATAACCCTGTAAACAGGCCTCACAGAGAGGGATGAAAATACATTTAATCAGAAACTGCCTAATAAGTACATTTGTGTTGTGTACCGGTGGCTGAACTTCAAAGTGTAGGGTGACCTGAATGTTACTTTCCTTTGTGTCAAACAAATTTGGATAGTGAAGCAGAAAAATCTCTTGTTTAAGGTGTTTTAGCTGTGCACACATTGAAAATATGTTTGCTAACATCAGCAATATTGTAACCCCTGACAATCCCCACACCCACCTAATGCAACAATTCAACATTAAGTTTTCATCACCTGGTCCAAAGACGTGGAAGCTATTGAAAAATAAAACCTTAATGTAATTATTCTTAAAAATATTAAATGCTTTAAAATCACATAAAATTAGGTGTGTCTTATTAGTCCAGTCTAATTAAAAAATTCAATTTGAACTCTTGGTCAGAAGTTCACATGACATGAAGGCTGCTTAAGTTATTGTTTTCCAAGTGTCATTGGTTCGGTAATTTGTTCATGGTTGTTCACGCGAACCACAGTGTTTGGGAGGAGGGGGAACACAGAGGTGTACTGACCAACATCTCACTGCCAGCACCTGGTCAAACGATATTTGCAGCATTTTTCTGTTGCATTTGTTTTTGAGTGTGTGTGTTTTAGAGTTTGCATTATTCGTGTGTTTGCAGAGCAATTTGCCATTTGCAGCCCGTTTAGCTGTTTGCTGCGTGTTTGCACCTGTCGGCCAGTGTATTATAGGTTGATTTGCTGCATTATTTTCAGTCATCTCAAATGATGTAGGTAAATAAAAAAATCCTAGTTTAATTGCAAATTTAAATAATCTCCAAGGCTGTTTGAAAATGATTGCAGCTGTTGGTGTAACAACATATGAATCATCTGCCCTCCCTGACTTCCTCTGCTTATTCACACACCAGCAGTCCTCCATAAGCACACATAAACCTATATCCTGAAACAAACACTGCAGCACCACTTCACAGTGCCCAGACAGATGGCAACCATTACTCAATTTTTAACTCGAAAGGAAATAATTTAATATCACAAAAAGCAAATTAGTAGTCATCTAAATATTTAGAGAATGAGATGAACTGAGAGTTCCTTTTCTGCGCTGGCTTCCTGCATGGAAAATCTAATTTGGGGTTTAAACGAAGCTGGAAAAAGAAAATAAATAAGTGGCAGAGTGAAGTCAGCCTTGTTGTTGGCCTCGCTGACACGACAGCCACAATGGCAGAGGTGGTTATGATCACGTGTTTTTAGATTTTAGAATTGGACTTGCTTTCTGCACAGGATGTAATGTGTCAAACAAGGAGCCTGGGCCCCAGAGAAGAGGAAGTGTCTCCTTTATGGCACTGTGCTGTGCAACTGCCAGTGTGGTATTTGCCAGATGGCCTTTGATGGATAAGGAAGCAATCCGGTACACGTCATTTCTTGTTCCTCTTGTGTTCTTAATCACACATAGTCTATTAACTTCACTGGTAGGCCATATTTATTCAGTTAATCCTACAAGAAATACATCAGTTGAATGTCAGTGATAAATTGCATGAAATTTAAAATACGGTAAACATCATTCTCAAAAACAAGCAGATCTTAAAGATAAGGCAGCACTCTCTAAGTAATGCTTTTTTTGTTCATGTAAGGCAAGGTAATGTAGACCCTTTGTGGATTTTGAAAGCATGAATTTGTTGTTTGCTTAAAATAAATTAACACATCCGAAAAGCAATGTGTGCTCAAATCTCAAGAATCAAAAGAATGAACTCCTAACTTAAAGCCATTTTGAAAGAACTTCCATGGTCTTTATTTGGGATTTGTTTTTCAATTCCTACTTGTGTGACAGACAAGTTATTCCTCCCTCTCTTTCCTCTATTTTGTTCTTTCAGCCTAATCTATCGTTGAATATCCCAAAGAAAAATGACTTGTATGACTCTTACAGGGACAAAAAAAAGTATCTATTGACATTTTCTTGCTGTTTTTGTTTCCCAACACATGTTTCAAGCATTGAAAAGCCAAAGCTTTTGTTCCCACCTTCTTCTCTTCCCTGTTACCTCTTTCCTCTGCAAAACAGCTATATGTCAGGGTAATTAAGAGGTTTCTGTAAAATGATTTCTTTGTCAGGTTTCTCAGTTGTTACCTGACAAGGCAGCCTACAAAGGTTTTAGTGAACCACATTCATCATTGTCATTGGGGGCTAATTACAAGCCTTTAAATCACTTCTCTCACTTGGATGAGCTACAATTGGATGGAGGCTCTACATTCTGTTAAAGTGGACCATAACCATCATTAAATATTTTGATCACTTTTTCTATAATTTATTTACTGCTTGTTTTGCATGAACCCTACTTTCTTCATGTTCTTACACTTTAAACATATTCAAAGCTAAAATAGGCTGATCAAGATAACATAAGAGATGGGCCTTTAAGTGTTCTCACCCTGACTTTTACAAGGATGGGAAGGTTAAGTTAGTACTGTGTTAGATTTATGCTGCCTTTCAAGCATCCTTCATTTCCACTTACTTACCAGATCAAGCAATCCCCGACCAGTCTATAAAATCCCACAGCTTACTTTTCTTTAATTAAATGCCACTTGTGATGCTCCCTGGTGCACCCCGTATATCTGCAGCCATAGCTGATTCCTTAAAAAGCAAAGAACCACCTTTAATGCAGTGAGCCGTCTGCAGCTCAGCTGCACCAAGGGGACACAGCTACCAGACATTCATCTTAACAAGGTCACACCGTTTGATTTTTAATATAACGGTCACTGCTCGGGCCCTGCGTCCTCCTTTGAAATATTAGCACTCATTAATGATGTAGAAGCTGCCGCGCCCCTCCCCTCCTCACAAAAACCCATCAGCAATCATTCTCCGCATGAGGGTGAGCACAGTCAGATCTGTGGTTAGACCTTCTCCCACTTACTGCAAGGGGTTGGCCAAAAGCACGCTTTACAGGCCAGCTTTATGGCATTCATTATGAACACTTAACAGCCACTGTAATTCTCTCAGACGGGATGAGGAAGTGAGGCGATTAGCTGTTGAGTCTAAACGTGGGTTCCCTGAGACTTTGACCTTTGTTTTAGACATGAAAGATGATGTCTCTGGCTCATGCTGGGAAGTGTGCTTTTTTTTGTCTTTATGGTCTGAGCTCTGTATTATGTCTTCTGCTGCATTTTTGTATGTCTGCTTAGAAAAAGACATAAAATCAGAAGGAAGTAGGCAGAGATAAGGTCTGATTATTTTCCCTGAAGCTTATGTAAGTGGTATTGTTTTTTTAAACTGCTGAGGTCCTATTTGCGAGGCTTGCAGCACAAAAGCTGAGCTAAAGTAAGTGGAAGTAATATTCACTTTGCTACATGCCAAATGTAAAAATGAAGCTTTGAGGGTCAGGGTTGAAGACATCTCACACTCCTACGCAAACAGCTTAGAAGAGGCAAGCATTGGTGGAGAGGTTTGACTTTTCTCTGCTTGTTTTCTGCTTCCCACACACTTAACGTTATGCAGTGGAAAAAAGGGACAAACATGAAAAGCAGTGCTCTACAATAATCTACTGTGGTCTGCACTTGTTTTATTTCAGTTTTAAATCTTTTCTTAAGAAAATACATTGATTTGTGATCTGATCAGTTTTCTGTTTTTACCCTGTTTGTGTGTTGCCTATCTTGTGGTCAGTCTATATTCATCTACAGTGAATCAGCGTCTCCTCTGAACATATTTTATTCAAGTATAAAGGTCCAATACCTTCCATAAGGTTCTGTGGACAGAGCTTGTTACCATATGGAGATAAATATAGGAATATTTTTCACATAGATTTTCAGGTTTTAGTTTGACCAGATAACAAAAAAAAAACATTTTCTGAGTATCCTTGTTTAGATGGTGTCAGCTGTCATATGAAATCTGGGTAATAAATCTGCAGATGGTGACCTCATAAAGTGTGCTTGACCTCAGAGATGAGGAGCCTAAAAGGGCTATGGACCATTAAGTTCACACATGTCATTCAGATTGAGTTTCAAAGCTCAACCTGAAAGCAGTCAGAACTGGTGGCACGTTGAAAATACACCAGATCAATAACCTGCACTGCCAACTAAAGGAATCATAGCTAATATTTGACTAAGGTTTCATTGACGTTGTTTTCTAGGAACAAGTCGATGTCACTGATTCACTCCTGATAACTATAAAGGTGTATGTGTGTAGTGGGGGGTGCCAAAGTGAAGCAAATAACTGTCACTTAGCACACCTTTCACCACTAATGCCAATAATGTGAGGTGCTCTGCACCACTGTGCAGCCTGATAAATATAGTCTCAGAAGATAAATGTTGTGAATTTTCTCAAGTGATTTGCAGTGTGTAAAAAGCATCTAAGGTCCTGTGTTCAAACTTTGACTGAAGACTTTCTGCATGGAGTTTACATGTTCTCCTAGTGCATCTGTGGCTTATTTGTGAGTATTCCAGTTTACTTCCGTAGTCTAAAAACATGCAAGCTAGCTTAATTAACATGTTTAAATTTGTGATAGGTGTAATCAGGGGTCTCCAACCCTGGTCCTCGAGGGCCACTATCCTGCATGTGTTACTTGTTTCCCTGCTCTAACACACCTGATTCAGTGGTTAAATTACCTCTTCATGTTCTGCAGAAGCCTGTTAATCACCCATTGATTCAAATCAGGTGTGTTGGAGCAGAGAAACAAGTAAAACATGCAGGATGGTGGCCCTCGAGGACCAGGATTGGAGACCACTAGTCTAAGTGTTTGTATACAAACATATCTCTATGATTGACTGGTAACCTGTCCAATGTCTATGCCTGTGAGATGACTGAGGGAATAGACTGCAGCTCTGCCACAAGTCTAAACAGGATGAACGATTCATCCATCCATTTTATTTACCTCCTTCTCCTTCTCCATATCTATCTTCAACAGTCATTGCATGAGAGACAGAGGATACAGGCTTTATGCTTGCACTGACCAATAATATAATTTACCAAATCAGAATAAAAGTCAAGTTTATAATTTTCTTCTTTGACATTTCTTTTTAAAATTATAAACAAAGTGTAAGAACGTTTAAAACATATATATATATATTCTATGTTTTTTTTTTTTTTTATGTAGCACTTCAAATACAACAGGATCATAGTAGACCTCAGTCTGCTTTGGTGATTCCTTAAAAGACCCTCACCTTAAGGTCTTCTTTGTGGCTTCAGATGTTTTGTTACTCTTTATTTAGCTGGGAAACAAGCTGACAAAAAGCACCAAGCATCATGATTGCCAGGGAGAATCATAATGACATTATTGCATGGCCAAACAAAAGATAGCTGTGTGCTTAATTTGATTTGGAGGCTGGGGCGAGGAACTTTATTGCCTTTGAGAGGGTGGTTACTAAATTGAAATGCAAATCTTAACATTTTGGAATTCATTAGAGTTGACACAGCCTCTTGGAACAACAACAAAAATGAGCATGCATTGTGGAGGAGGGTTGGATGAGTTTTCATATGGTTCAATTTCTTTTTCTTTTTTTTTTAAAGATTGATAGGGATAAAATAATTGAGTTCTGTAACCTTGCTAATTTAATTGTCCTTTTGTACTCTCATATCCTCTCATAAAAAAGGTATAATCAACAAATTGTCTGACTGCAAAGCTTCAATTTTGAGCAGGTTGATTATCCCCTGCTTTATTTATATTGCAATATATTAGAGCATCTGCCACATGGTCAGCTAACATGCTAACATTTCTACATAGGAGAAACATACATGGGATTATTGATAAAATGATTATTTCTGTTTATGCCATATCCCTGTTTTCTGCTGCAGCTATTCTGTCTTTTTTATAAAGTAAATTTCCAAATTGCATTAGAAACTAATATTAACTTTGGCTTTTAAATAATTAAAAAGGTATGGGAAACAAATTAAGAGATAAATGTTAGAAAACTTTTATACTTTCAAATTATTTGATAGTTTTTATCAGTTATTCAGATTCAGAAACAAACCTGTGCACAGGCATCCAGCACACACAAAGAAAAGCAGATCTTTCCTTGACGTATGGCAAGTCCTGATCTGTATCTCCCACACACACTTCCCTAGAGAATTGATTAAAATCAGAGAGAGACGGGCCTTGAACATAGCAGCTTTGTGTGAACAAACAAAGGCTGCTGGTAATTGGATTCACATTGAGAGAGGTATTTAAAACAGTCTGATTACTAACACAAGCTTTTGGTTTTTGTGGGATGTTTCGCTCCAGCAATGTCAGGCAGCTCCTTTTATAACCTTGAGGAACACTATTGTAAAAACAAGTTTATCATTCCTCAATGGTCATTTACCTCAGCTTCCTCTATTTTCCCTTCTGCTGAAATGCTTAAATGCATTATTCAATCGCTGTAGTTTGGAAACTGCGAATAAAATATTTCAGTATATTTAGGATAAAAGTAAACCTCCTGTGTTTGATGTTTAAAGTAATTAAATGTAACTTAAAGATAAAGAGGCCCTGCAAGAGGCTGACATGACCTATGGGAGTGTAATCCAAGCAGGGCAAATACCACAAGTTACAGATAATTAAACCAGTGAAGGGCTGATTAGAGACAGCGAGACAAGAAATCAATGAAACATGGCCAGACAAAGTGTGTCTGATTGTTTACATACCTGGAACAGGGAGGGAGAGAGGAAGGGAGAAATAGAGAGAAATGACTGCCATTTTATGTTGGGGTTTGAGGTGAACAAGATAGAGATCAACTCCAGATGGCTGCAGTCAGAGGGCTTAGGGCTCAGGGGACACCACTGCCTCGCAATTTATCTCTAACCCAGACACTCCATTACCTCAGTTCTAAAGCTGGATTAAAGCCCATCCCAACCACGATTGTCTTTCCACCTCAGTCCATTGTGTTGACAGTGGCCTCCCCAGGCTGAACAAGCAGCTCCACCTGATAGCTGTAGCCTCCCGGCCCAGCAAGGTCCTGAAAGATTAACCTAGGAGAGCCAAAGTGGTCTAAGGGGTAGATGATTACACCAAGAAGGGGTGGATGATTGCTCTAAGATTACTGGCTATGTTAAGTGTATTTGCTCAGAAGGTTGTCTTAGCATAGAGGTAAACGTTTTGAAGACGTGCAGTCAGCTTAGGGATGTTGAGTAACACTTCGCTTATATGAGTGTCTTATCTAAGTGTGGCTAAATATTATACAATTGTGTGTTTACATTTAAATCTGGAAAAGTGTTCCGTCAATATTAAGGTCTTTTGTGGCCTAAATTATGGCGAGAATTCAGACTCTACATAGAAGTGTGAGAGGTTATGTGTTTTACTTTTGTGTTTAATGGCAGTGAAGCTTTTTTTTATTGATGTACAACAGTTTTGGAACTATAACAACCATTTCTGGCATGATTGCATGTCTATAGAAAAAATAATCTGTGAAGGTGCAGCTGTATTAAGCAAACCTGTATTTTGTTAAAAATCATAAATAATGTTTGTAATACAAGAGAATACATTAAAGGCCTAGCATTCCTTTTTCATACTATACATTTAAACTAAGATCAACTTACTGTATGTTAAGAAATTAATAGGCATTTTAGTCAAACTTTTAAAATAATATGCAATAGCATGTGATATTCTGAGATCCCACGCTCAGAGTATGGACTTTGATTGACTCTGAACTACTACAACGTCAAATTTGAACTCAGTATCTGAGTTTGACTAACTGTGGTGATCATCTTGAATTAGATTGACGATAAAAGCTAATCAGTTGTACATCAATAATTACTTTCTGAAAGTTTCATTAAAATCGTTCCAGTGGTTTATATGGTATTTTGCTAAGAAACAAAAAGGGCTGACTCCAACAGTTAAACCTAAAGTGTTAAGCAAGGTAAATATATATAAATAAATAATAAATAAATATATGTAAATTGACTGAATCATAGTTTATTTTGGGGGTTTTCTAAAGTGAGTTGGCTGTGATGGGTTGGCTTCAAAAGGTAATCAATTGATGCACATGTAATAATTATTTCCTGAAAGTTTCATTAAAATCTGTGCATTGGATCATGAAACATTTTCTTAACAGACAGACAGAATTGACTCCAAATAGTTGATGACAAAATTTATATACAAAGATGTTGTTCCATCCACTCGCGCTCAGAATATGTACTCATACTCAGTCTCATCTACTACTTTATTTAGCTCAACATCTGAAATAGGTGCAGCAAGAATAAAATTACCAAAATATAAAGCAATAAGTGTTCAGTACATGAAAAACCTAACACCTTAGAGCCCTCTGGCCAACAGTTATTTATAGCAATAATCCCAACATTTAACTGATATTTAGCATTAATTTTCCATGTTCACTTTTACACTTCATCTCTGATTATTTGTAAGCACTCACTCACCATTTACTCACAAGTAAATGCACAAAATAATGAATATTTATGCTTCCATTTATTCTGTGTGCATTATTAATTGTACCAAAACAGCCCTCTAAGAGGATCTAATTAGGGAGGGAAATTAGTCAAAGTTAATATTGCTCATAGTTTAAAAAGCATTTTAGAACCTCATTCTACATCTTCTTTTTATTTGGCCAGTGCTGATGTTAATAAACTACACCGTGCACGCATTCAATAAAATCCGTATTTCATCAGACTGAGTCAACTGTTTAAAGTCTCTGTGATTAAATATTAGTTTGAATATAATTAGCATTTATTAGCAAACTCTGCTATGACAGATAATGAAAATCCTAATGAAATGCTTTGTTGAATTTTGTATCTGGAGGGAAGTTAGCTTCTTTTTTCTTTTTCAGATTTGAAGTCAACATGCCTGAGCTCAAAAAACAATTTAAGTGTGTGTGCGTGTTTATGCGTGTTAATGTGTGTGTGTCTGTTGTGAGCTAAAATCTAGACAGCAACTATAATTGTTACCTCCAACTGTTGGGTCCTTCACTGAGACTGTGTTTTGAGTCGGTCTGTGACGTTCAGCAGCCTACAGTTAGTTTAATAGGCTCCTCTGTCTGGTAGAGCCATTACCAATTCCAGCACACACCATTAAGCCACATTGGCTTAATTACAAATTAATTGCCTAATTAGTCCCGCATTTTGTTTTTCTCCCATTTTCTCAAATCTTCTCCCTCGTTCTGGCAAGCAGTTGGTCATTTAATAGATTTCCCTTTTTTCCATTATGTTTTTCAGCACAGCGAGGAAATATAGTAGATGCTGTCATATTGCAAGTGGAATTTTGCCGCAGGGAGCAGTTGCTCCACGTGGGTGGGAGGCCGTGGCTGAGAGGATTGATGGAGCCCTAGGTTGTCTTCCTCCTGTGTTGTCATGTTGACCCACAATACATGCTGTGTTTGTATTTCTGCCAGCACAGATCCCAGAAAGAGGCATGCATAGTTAAATAGGCAACAACTCTCTAGTCCGCAAGGTACATTATTTATGAACTTTTTAAAGTGATTTTATTCATTCCATCCTCGTATTTCTTCCCACCATTATTGTGTGTGCTGTGGGCATGTGCCTCAGCACTCTCAGATTGCTGCCATTAAACCCAGGGAGCCATCTGATGGAGTTATCAAAGTAAATGTTTGGCGCATTTGATAGCGTTTGAAATATCCTCCTATAATAAAGCTCTCCAGAGAGAAATAGGGACAGGCTTTTCATGCAAATAGCTGGGTGTCTGATATCACACCGTGTTGAAATATCCACATTTATCTCAGTGTTGTCAACAAATACACGGAGGACCTCCTGATATGAAGGTTGATGTTTGGTTGTATGGGTGACCAAGGAATTGTGTTCACTATTAGACGGTGGGCCAGACAGCATCTAATGAAGTCATTATCGCAAATTTGCAAGCAATGCATCTACTTAGCTGCAGTTTGAATTCAGGGGTGTTTAATTGTACGAAAGACAAACACATATTTAGGGGTTACAAATTTTTGTTACCATTGTTTTGTATTTTATTTTTATCATATTTTTGCTCTTTCCCTGATTAGCATTTTATGTTTCTGTTATGATCATCTTGATATACTCTTCCAGATTTTGAGTTTATTTTTTTAAATTTGTCTTGTCTTCTGCTTTCTCATCACAGCAGAAGCTTACAGTATAAAACAGGATTAGTTATTAGGTACGGGAACTTAAGGTCTGGACTAAAAGTTTCAGTTTCACAGAGCTGATTTAGTTTTTACAGGGATGTGTTATTGTGGTAACTTATTTTTGCCATATAGATTGTTCAGAATGTTTTTTAAACATATTAAAAAAACATATTCTAAATTCTAAGCTGAGTTATTTGTGTATAAAAGAACTCAGCTAACATAACATTTTCTACTGCAGAGTTTATTCACCAATGTGATTACCTATGAGCAGTGGTGGAGAAAGTACTCAAACAATGCACTTAAGTAAAAGTACAAATACACAGACAAAAATGTACTTAAGTAAAAGTAAAAGTACCACATTAACATTTGTACTTAAGTAAAAGTAAGAAAGTACTGGCTTTTAAAAGTACTTGAGTATTAAAAGTAAAAGTACTTGTCGACTGTATTACCTAAAGGCTAATACAATGTCATTAAGTGTACCTATCGTATTTAATTTTAATACATCAGTACAACACCTGAGCAGCTCTGCACAACAGCAAGTGTCCTTCACTGGCCCACATTTGTAAACCCAGCTAGCGTCTTAGCGCTCATGCTGCATTTAAAGGCGGCTCGGAAAAGCAGTTTAAGACGTGTTAACAACGGATTAAACAGTTTTAACTGCTGAAAAAAGTGACAGAAGGCACAGATATGGGAAGTGCAGAAGCCTCTACTGTATTAAATCAATGGTTTTGTAGAAATGTAGTGAAGTAGAAAGTACAGATACTTACTGTAAAAGTAGAAAGTATCCATTATTAAATCTACTTAAGTAAAGTACAGATACACAATAATTGTACTTAAGTACAGTACAGTACTTTCCACCACTGCCTATGAGAGTGTTCTTTTTCAATGGCAAATGTAATTTTTTGGTTAGCCAATTCGATATGTTGATGCTGGTGAGAGGGCATCAACATATGAGGGTAAGGGTACAGAGAGAGAAAAAAGGAAAACTGTGAATGTAGCTCTGTACTGTGAGAGACTCTGCCTAAATGAGCAAAATAATAGCATCCTCTGCCAGACCTTGATAGGTCCCCTACTGATTAGACAAGTTAAAGCTCATTCCTTTATTATTCCCAGAAGAAGCAGCTCTTGCTTTTGTTTCTGTGCTAATAATGGCCATAAAGTGTGATTACTCTGTTAAAATGCCCCTAATAAACACTGGTCTGTTTTTGTTTTGTTTTTTATTCATCTCATCCAATTACCTTCATAAAGGAGAGAGGTTTTTTGCCAACCACTCTGGGAATAGAAGATTAAAAGGCAATGAGGAAACATCTGTGTCTCTGTTTTGCCACAAATCGGCATCTCATTCCTACCACTGGCATTTAAATAGAAAGCACCTACAACGCAGTGAAAAAAGTAAAACGCCAAGGCTCATAGGGCTAGTGAATAGAGGGAAGGGTTACCATAGAAACACATACCTCACATGGGTTTATGGGCAGCATCCTATCACATGCTATCAGGAATTACCATAAATCTTCTGGCTGCGAGGGCGGTGGTTAAGGTGCACCTCAGCAGAGAATGACAATGTGTTGATCCTCACATATCTGGAGAGAGGTATTCAGGCTCTTTAAATCAAGAGGAAAATGGCTTCAGATTTAGTTTCTGACAATAGAAAGATGGAGAGTGACTCTAATGCATTTTCTTCCATGAGCTTGTGGGCCAACAGATATTGAAAATCATAACAGATGCTGGCCATTTTCCTGTATGTTTATGTAAATGTGGAGATGAATGACTATAAAATCAAAACTTGGTAGAAAGCATAATGTTCAATAGAGCCATACATTTATGTTTGATATTCTTTGACTGGATGCTCGTGGTACAGCTGTCTGCATTAAGCCAAAGCCAGCAGTGACAATTGTGTCAAAACACAGCAGCATATCAGTGCAATTTACACAAATGGCATTTTTCCCCAAGCTCCCATCCTCTCGACCTCTGGCGCAGAGCGACAACGCTGAGAGCATTATCAGATGTGTTTGAGCAGCTCCCGTCAGCACGACCCTGGTGGGCGGTACAGATATCGAGTGACCTTTTCTGTATGGTTCCCTGATATTAATGCAATCTCCTGCCTTATTACCATGGGAACATTTCACAGAGTATTAGACTTAATAAATTACTTTTTCCTGGGCTTCCATCTCTTTTCTCCCTCCATCTCCCCACCACCCCACCCCGATCGTTCCGGCTCTGCTCCCCTCGTTCTCAGTGCTCCTTAGCCGATAACCCGACCTCCCCAGGGGCCCAGCCTCCATAATCGCGTCAGTTCATGGCCCTCTTATTCTTGCAGAATTGGTTAATTGGTATGTGTTCTACATAACTGTTGGAGTATTAGACTCACAAATGAAGGTTAGAACCTCAGTGCTTGTAATCGACTGAAAGAAATTGATTTGTGCTCAGCTGCCCTTCTGGGACGAGACTTTATGGTTCTGTGAAGAAAGGAAGCTTTTATAATTGTGTGTTCTTTCTCGCTCTCCTCCACTGTTCTCTCTCTCTTTCTCATTTCCTTCCAGCTTACTGCTGTGTTGACATTCATCAAACAACGAAGTGACAGCAACTTAAAGGCAATGTGTCCATCTTACAGTGCATTGGTATAGGTAGTAGGTGGCCTGGCATACTGTCCGGAACGGCAAAATCTGCTCATTGTTAAGATCCTTTATCACTAGAAATCTATGTGTGTCAGTAAGTCCAGATTTGGAGGCAGAGCCTTCAGTTTTCAGGATCCTGTCCTCTGGAACCAGCTCTCAGTTTGACAGTCTCTTACCCTCTCAGATTTTAGGACTAATCTTAAAACTCATCTTTTGTTGTAGGTTTTATATTTATATTTTTTTGGCTGTTTTTTAATTATTTTAAACTTATGATTGCTTTTTTTCTTTGTCTATTTTTACTCTCTAAGCCACTTTGGGTTCCCTTGAGCTTAAAAAACACTCTACAAATATTGATTGATTTGACTGACTGATTGTTGATTGATAATGTCAGACAAAGATTTTTTTTCTTTGTTTCTCAGTCTAAATATGCCTTTTATCACATTTTATTTTCCTCATCCTTTACTCTGTAAGATAGCGGCAGATAATTGTACTAGATGGTAGTAGATAATAGTTCACTTAGATGGATTTACTTTAAAGAGAGAGGATGCACAGTGCATGGCATTAAAATGTTACAGCCCTAAATCATTCTGAGAGTAAAATGAACTGATCTTCACGGTTTCATCCTGCAGGACTGTTACTGCAGCTGTCTGACTACAGTCTTATGCATGACAGCTCCCCCTGACTTAGGTGACCATAGATTATTTACTCCTGCTTTCCAGGTGGGAAGACTTAGATGTACTCAGTGCAGAGGTTCGTTCAAAGTAAAACACATCACATTTCACGCTTGTGCTAATGTCTCCCGGCAAGTGAAGAGGAGTGAGAACTGGCAGGTGGTGTTTACAAATGAGAATACCCTGAACCGTAAGCCACCCTGACACCAGATGCTGATTTGATTATGTGCTGGCGTGAAAGAGTGTATGAATGTATGTAACAGGCAAAGTGGAACATTCAAAGTTGATTAAGTGAAACGGAGATGATTGTCACATTTATTTATACTAGTTTACCTTAATACCTAAATAAATGTACCACCTTAAAAAAAGTTTGACATTTTTTCCAAACAGCAACAGACTACAGAACCTTTTCTGTCACTGGAAATATACAAATACTGTGAATGAAAATCCTCCAAGTTGGACAAAGGTATTTGTACAAACAAAACCCAGCTGGAAAACAATTACAATATTTATTTTTTTTACAAACCAGATTATAGCTTATTATTAGGCCCGAGCAGCGACAGCGCTGCGAAGGCCTATTGTATTTCGTGGAATTCTTATTATTCTTTTCCCTCCGAGATCGCAAATTTGAGGGCTTTCCCATATTCAAAAACTCACCAAACTTCACGGAAAGTTGTCCCCCGTGTGAAATCGCGTGATTCTAATGTAATCGAAAGTGGGCGTGGCCAAACTGCTCCACAGTGC
>NC_051430.1:9925343-9946115 GCF_001649575.2 Kryptolebias marmoratus | reverse complement strand
TGGATGGATGGATGGATGGATGGATGGATGGATGGATGGATGGATGGATGGATGGATGGATGGATAGATAGATAGATAGATAGATAGATAGATAGATAGATAGATAGATAGATAGATAGATAGATAGATAGATAGATAGATAGATAGAGAAAGTTTTCCATATTTCTATTATCATTACATTCTAGCAGATATAAATAGAACTTTTAAAACTCATACCACATACATCCAAGTTCCTAATCAACTTTATGTGATGAAACTGTGCATTCTAATCATTAGTATTCTAGAGCAAGACTCTTGCTTCCAGGCTAGGATTATCCAAGCTCCTTACATCTTAGCTGAGCTGGTTAACACCTGTTTTTATTGACATCTGAACATGACTCTAGGTGTTTCATCTTTTGTGTTATTTTTTAAAGAGCTTCTTGTACCTTCCTCTGTCCTGTGGGATGGTATACACAAACATAGACACACACATGCATTCATATTTTTTTGAATATATGCATATAGAATAGCAACATTAGGATCAAGTAACAACTGAACTCGGTTATTATTTTCCAAGCCCAAGTTTAGACATTGGTTGAAGCTACAGAAATCCCATACTTAATTGTACATTCTTGCTTAGATTCTTTTTTGGCAAGGAGACAAGAAAATATGGCCTTGCCTCATTTGTTTATTAGACCTAATATTTCTACTTACCCCTGTGGAACTGAATCTAGAATATAATACCCGAGGTATTACACTGTTTTGTTTTAGTGCAAATCCAAAGAAATTGTCAGACCTGACTCTTTTATTTCTAAGAGTCTTGGCAAGGTCAATGTGGGAAACTTTGAAGATTGCCCTGGGATTTATCTAAATCATGAGGTATGTATCCTCTTAAGCATTGCTGGTATTAGAGCTGAGCCCTATCAATGGTTCCATTAACCTAAATTCTAAACCAGGCTTCACAACATGACCATTATAACCTCACAGATTTTACCAAGCTCTTGATCCCTTGCTATTTAGTTTGACAGGAATGAATAGTCGCTCACATTTATCTGGTTTCCGGCTGGTTTTGGTCCAGTCAAGGAATTATCTGTAATGTGACCCCATGTTTATCTTGAGCCCTCATGTGCTCCCGTGTTTTCTCATTATTTTTTCCACTCTTATAACTGTAACAAACAGTGATTATGAAATAAAAAATGGTGGTAGGAAATGATAAGGCATCCCAATTTGTCGATTTTTACCTTTTTGAGATGAATAGTAATAATCTCAGGCTAAAGGTGTGGAAACAAGCAGACAAGAGAAAGAAACGAGTGTCTGCCTTCATTAGGACAAAGGGAGGGTGAGCAGGAGAGCGTCTGACAAGCCAGTAACGCCTCATTGTCCCTGATCTCAAGTTTCATAAATTTCCACGGCTCTCGTTAAAGGACGTGTCGCTGCTGTCACCAGGCGCTAACTCGTTATCTCCTCAATGCCGTAAAACGCTGTAATTAACATTCAACAACTGTAACCGATCCAGCATTGCTCCTCTCTCGCCGATAATTGCCACACTATTGTGCTTGCACATAAGTGGGCCTTTTGTGTGTGTGTGTGCTTGGGGGTACACATTTCTGTGGTTCATTTGGGTTGTAAATAGAAGTGAATAAGCTTAGAGGTGATTGTTTTTTTCTCAGGTTTTCTCTCATCAGTCATGAAGTTTAGGCTTCCATCAAAGACTTTTCTCAGTAGTTCTATTCGGAATGTTTTTGCAGACATTTTTATGTGTTCTGTGCTGGAACAAAATCAACTTTCTCAAGAGATGTTTTTATTATTGCCAGCTGTATTTTTAAGCTTGAAGACCATTATGAGAAGTTTCAAGGCGGTGTTCATTTTTGTCAGTGAGAATATCAAGTATGCTATTACCTTTTTCATTCTTTTGTTTGCATTGTGTGAGCACACCTTTTAAATAACATTCTAGTTCACCTCCAGTTGAAAATGTGTAGCTTCCTCACTGCTACTTTCTAGCAAAAACATATACTTCATAGAAAAACTTCTCTACTCTTAGTTTAATTAGTTTAATTTTTTCCCCCCTGTTTAGGGATCATATTTTCTGTTAGAGGTGTCAGCTGTGTTTTAGAAATAGATGTTTATTATTTTACCCTCAGCTGCTCCTGTCTGACTTTAATGGAGCAGCACCAGTCACAATAAGGCCTCATGAATAATTGGTCTGGGTCAACTGATACTCTCTGACTCCACACACCACTGTCATCCACACTGCTCTGCCTTCACCAGTCAAAAGCCAGTGAACTGTGTTCAATTCTGCTCAATTGAATCTTCCGAAGTTGCCGCAGCTCTAGAGGTTTAAACTGGTCAGATGTAAGCTGATATGGTTCTACCCTTTAGGCCAAGTCCAGGACCGGAGAAGGGATGTCAAATTAGCAGTGTCACGGGGGCCATGTTTAGACGCTGCCACGGTGGTCTGTTACAGATATGCAGTGGTGCTTTATCTACACGCTGCTTACCCTGCATTTCATTCTCTGGGGATTAGAGCGAATACCAGGGTAAGGTTTCCGAGAGCCAAGACAGCCCCAGGAGGATAAACAAAACCAAATGGTTTCCTAGTGTTTCTTGTCCTGGTTTCATGTTCGGGTCAGAGATGTGCAGGTGGTTGGGGATTCAGGTGTGTATTGACGAGATGGGCAACAAGATTTATTGTCAAATGCACAATAAACTTTTGTCTACTGTGTCTCAGATTGCTTCTTTTTTTACTTGTAGGGAGAGTTTGTATCTATCAGGAAGTGACATATTTGGCTTTTATACATCACAACCCCTCAGAGTAATACCAGTGATTCCTAAATATCTCTGAAGGTTTTTTTATTTTAAGCAATGTTGTTCTAAAATATACATCATTGGTAATAAAATGTGAGAGTTTGAAGTCTCTTCATAAAGAAAAGCATTTGTTGAAGTTATGCATTCATATCATTTATATATCAATGTATTTTAATTACCTCTCGTGCTCTGTGTAGAAGAAGCAGCACTGATTAAATATTGCTTGTCATTTTTTTTTGTCAAGTTTTTTACGCTGTTCATGTGTCACTATCACAAGTTACAAACCTAAACTTGTGTTTACAGTCATGGCCAAAAGTGTTGGCACCCCTGAAAATGAAGTATTTCTTCCAGAAGATTATTGCGATTACACATGTTTTGCAATAGACATGTTTATTTCCTTTGTGTGTATTGGAGCAACACAAAAAACAAAGAAAAAAAAAGCTAAAATTGATATAATTTCAAACAAAACCCCCAAAATTATTGACACCTTTTCAAGATTGTGGGTAAATAACTTTGATTCAAGCATGTGATGCTCATTTAAACTCACCTGTGGCAAATAGCAGGTGTGTGCAAGATAAAAATCACACCTGAATCAGATAAAAAGGAGAGAAGTTGACTCAATTTTTGCATTGTGTGTCTGTGTGCCACACAAAGATTGTAGAAATGAAAGAAGGGAACTGAGGACTTGAGAACTAAAATTGTGCGGGGAAAAAAATCAACAATATCAAGGGTACAAGTCCATATCCAGAAATCTTGATGTTTCTTTGTCCACGGTGCACAACATAATCAGGAAGTTCACAAGAAATGGCACTGCAGCTAATTTCCTTGGAAGTGGACAGGAGAGAAAAATTTATTAAAGGTTACAACGCAGGATAGTCAGGATTGTGGATAAGCAGCCCTAATCAAGATCCAAAGAAATTCAAGCTGTCCTGCAGGCTGAGAGAGCA
The DNA here is from genome assembly GCF_001649575.2 of Kryptolebias marmoratus. Classification (NCBI taxonomy): domain Eukaryota; kingdom Metazoa; phylum Chordata; class Actinopteri; order Cyprinodontiformes; family Rivulidae; genus Kryptolebias; species Kryptolebias marmoratus. Next base: position 9,942,384 of record NC_051430.1, on the reverse strand, counting down.
TCAGTGTCAGCATGAACTATCTGTTATAATTTGAATGAAATGGAAACACTATGGCAGGAGACCCATGATAGACTACAGTTTGCCAAAATGTATGTGAGTAAGCCAAAGTCAAAGCCAAAGTCCTTATGGTAAAATGTCTTGTGGACAGATGAGACCAAGATAGAGCTTTTTGTTACTGCATATCATTCTACTGTTTACTGAAAATGTAGTGAGGCCTACAAAGAAAAGAACACAGTACCTACAGTCAAATATGATGGATGTTCAAAGATGTTTTGAGGTTGTTTTGCTGCCTCTGGCACTGTTTGACAGGCATAATGAAATCTGAAGGTTACCAAAGGATTTTGGGTCACAATGTAGGGCCCAGTGTCAGAAAGCTGGGTTTGCGTCCTAGGTCATGGGTTGTCCAGCAGGACTATGACCCCAAGCATACTTCAAAAAGCGCACAGAAAAGGATGGAAACAAAGTGCTGGAAAGTTATGAAGTGGCCATCAATGAGTCTGGATTTAAATCCCATTGAACACCTGTGGAGAAATCTTAAAAGAGAAGAGAAGGCACCCTTCAAATATGAGACACCTGGAGCAGTTTGCAAAAGAAGAGTGGTCCAAAATTCCAGTTGAGAGGTGTAAGAAGCTTGTTGATGGTTATAGGAAGCGATTGATTTCAGTTATTTTTTTCTAAAGTGTGTGCAACCAAATATTAAGTTGAGGGTGCATATAATTTTGTCCAGCCAATTTTTGGAGATTTGCGTTAAATTATATCAATTTTGGCTTTTTTCTCTGTTTTTTTACATTGTTCCAATACACACAAAGGAAATAAGCATGTTTATAACAAAACATTGTAATTGCAATAATTTTCTGGGAGAAATACTTAATTTTCTGAAAAAATTTAAGGAGTGCCAACACTTTCAGCCATGACGGTATTTCACAGAACTAAGATTCAGTTAGTGTCTGGCTGTGGCTTTACCCTATATACAAACAACCTGCTCTTTTTGCAACTCACAGCACCTTTTGCGGTTTTATGTGTTTGCACAATAGGTACACAAGTTGTGGTTTTTCTCACATTTTCTCAACGGATCACCACCAACGACTCTGCTGTCACTGCAGAGTGTGAACTCTCGCTACCTCCCCTCCTTCCTTCCTGTTAGTTAAAAAGAGATTGACACTATGTAAAATTAAAAATCAGCTACTCTCCAGATAGACAACATCAAGCAGAGAGACTACTGACATACTGTGCATACTAATCATTTTAAACACACGTTATTGTTGCTTCTGGTTTTTACTGTATATTGAAAATAATGTTTACTTATTTGCTTAGAAATGAGCCCAAAACAGACCATGAAAGAATACAGCATTTTTTTCAAGTTGTTTTTGGCATAATATCCTTACCCTAATAAAATATTAATGTCAGCTGATGTGTGGCGAAGAAGACAAAGGCACACTATCATCTAAACTGCTAAATTGTGTGGCTAATTCATTTTCATCCTTACATTGGTTGTAATTTGACCTATAACTTCAACAAGGTTATTTGAGGCCTCCATATTGCATTGATTGGACATAGTTCTAGAAAAAAAACCTATATTGTATAGGTTCTACAGATGCTGCAGTACTGTTGGAGCAAACATTTCCTTTTACTGGCATCATGAACAAAGGTGATTTTATTCTCCTCCGGGGTTTCCAGAGGAGACGACAGAAAACATAAATGAGGAAAAGTGTCATCATATGGTTGTTTTTATTAGATTGTTAAAGATAGATCTAATTTTGATTTAGGCTAATGCAAGGAACACTATCAGCCATTGACTAAAATGTGTCTTATGACTGACTTGACGTATTTTGCTCAACAGTCTTGTGCTTTTACTCTGCAGTTTTGGTTTGGAGACTGGGCCAAGTGCAGAAACAGTGTTATTTTAGAAGCTTCTGCACTCCCTGTTCGTTTCATGAACTTTAGCTCATCTCCGTCCTTCCCTTCAACTCCTAGTAGAACTATATTGGGATCTTCTAGAGAGCATCAACCAAATCTTTTGCTTCTTTTACACGTTATGCAGTCTCTGTAACTAGAAGTGGCAGACTGAATTTCTTGGAAACATATTTGCTCCAGTCCCTCCTGACATTTTACATGCACTATGTTTTTCATATGGAAATTTGGAACTGTTTCATTTTCCTGTTTTACTGGTATTGCTCTAAAACTGGGACTGATAAAACAGGAAATATATGCACTGCTGTAAAAATGAAACATAAAAATATCCCAGAATAGTTTTGGATTTACACCCTGTCAGAGGAAGTGGTTACTTTTATAACATGATTATGCTGGAGATAACAACTCACAGCTTACATGAAGTCATTGAGTGAAAGTGGGACTTTTTTTTTATTTGATTTTATTAGGATCTTGTTTTTGTGACTTCAGCTAGCTTCAGAAACTCTTGTGTACTTTAAGCAACAACCCAGATGTGAAAAAAAAGCAATAGAGGTGTCAGTTTCTTTTTAAGCATACTGTATGGCTGCAGTGTGTCACCTCATACTCTGTGTTTTATATCTGTGCAGAGTGTTAATACATATGTGTGTGTGTCCTGTTGAAAACTGCATGGTGGCTCGTAGAAACTTGATATTACTTTAAGCATACTGATTGAGCTCTTGCAGTGTTGATCACTGCTGTTTGTCATTTTTTACTTTGCATCCTTACATGATTTGTTCTAAAGTTACTAGGTATAGATTATATTTACTTGCTGACATACCATGTTTTTAGGCCATTGTTTGTTCTTTCCTTTTTATTAAACATTGTGCGCGGTATTTTTAACAACAATGAGATGCAGAGTATTGTCCAGAAATCTAGTGCTACCATTAGAAATGTAGTTTTACATTTACACTGTCATCATTTTGTGGTTGTTTACATTGTTGCAAAGCTCCAGTGTTAATCTGTAAATCCCTACAGCCTTTTCCATAATAATGAACATACTGGAGTCTGAATGTTTTTAATCGTGTCTGCACCATCTTCACCTGTTTAAAACTTTCCCTCTCTGCCTTTTTCTTCCTCCTCCTGACCTGTCTGTTTACTGAGCATCACTCTCTTTAATTAGAAGCATTCCTTCATCAGCCATGTTTATACAGCAGACAGGATTAACTCGGCTAAAGACTTCAGGCACAGTCCACCTATGGTCTGTTTGCAGTTTCCAGGCCGCAGATTGACATGCAGCTCTGTTAGGATTTCCTCTTTTGCTTGTTCTTCATCTCTCTGGGCACCCTTTGCCTCCTCCTCCTCCCTTGTTCTCATTTTGCCTGAATTAATTGAGTTCTCATTTTTGTGCGAAAGCTCACAGGAGGGCTGTGTGAGCAAAAAGGGGAGTGATAGAGAGAATAAGGGAGAGGCAGAGAAAGATCAGTAGCAGAAACCTTGGGGGCAGAGCTTCCCCAGAGGTAGACAGCCCCCCCCCTCCTCCTCCTCTTCCTTGGGGACGCACAGACCCCTCCACAAGTCTTATATCTTTATCCTCTCAACAGTCATCTCTCAGCACTTTAGGGAAAAGACCCACTGGCTGATAATCGGGGTCAGGCAGATGTACTTCTTCAATCCCTAGTCTCAGGGGAGGCTTTCACCTAATTTAAGTTCTTTGTATCTAGAAAGCGAAGAAGTGAACAAATTGGAAAAGTGTTAAAATAGAACTTCTAGTGAATTGTATCAGAAAAGAAAAGATACAAAGAACATGAAGTCAATTCCTTACAGTACTGTTTCTGGTATTGCTAGATATGATATAAACAACCTTAGCAATAGTAAATAGCGCAACAAAATTAAGAAAGTAGAATTTTAAAAGCCCTATTTTTATCTAACACAGTAAATTGTATAGAGTTTAACATAACATGTGATGGTTTCACAAAATAAATGGCCACTAAATATGTGATCTAAAATCTAATTGTGTTATGAAGGAAATGACTGAAGGCAGAATGTGATTCAGTATTTTACCTTGGCTATAATGATTCCAAATACTACAGACTGAAATAGTGCACGTAATGTGTACCCATGGACTTCACCTTGGCCTGAACCCTTTTAATTATGAAGCGTTACAACTTCTTCCTGTGCAATATTTATGCACAGGGAGATAACTCCATCAGTTGTCTTAGATTGCTGTAAGTTGAGATAAACACTTGCCGAGTTGTTACAACCAATCGCCCGCCTCTATTCCTCAATGTCACTGCCTTAGCACTCAATAATTCAAAGCTTGGCAGTAATGAGCTCCCCGTAGGCCTCGTCCCCAAGGAGCCTCCCCACTGTGCCTCTACTGTAATGTAGTTATATCTCATGTCAGCTTTCAAATCAATTACATTTCTATCTGATGGCTAAGTAATTGCGCCTGATTGAGTTTTTGGCACACCATTCAAGTGTGTGGTTCGTAAACTCAAGCCAGTCAAAACAGGAAGCTTCATCAAATGAAACTGTATTTCATCCTGATTGAGACTGCTTGCATGATAGGCACAACTGTAATTATGATAATAATAACAATAGCAATCTGTGTTTTCTCAGCTTTGTTGTTTTTTTGTTTTTTTTTCCCTGCTTGCTCTCCAGATGAAATTTTTACCCCAAGGACAATGAATAGCATTTAGTTTACTCAAGATGCAAAGGCTGATTTGATTGTTTGTAACTTGTGCAATTTAGTAGATTAAATGCAAACCATAATAAGAGTCTTGAATTTTTTTTACTATTGTGCAGCAAAGTTTTTCCTGCCTTACCAAACAATGTTACATGGACCTAGATTTTGATATTGTACACATTTTGTGGCACTTATTATAATGATAGCAGCTAGGTGACAGCTAAGGTCGGTGGAGTCTTTTGTTTTGTTATGTTTGTTATTTTTATTTACCAGGTCCTACGGGGTTGACTTTCATTTATACTGATTGCATGTATTGATAGATGGATGCAAAACATTATGGACGATCAACAGACAAATTTTAAAGGATGCTTAGGTGGTTGCACAGATGGATAAATGTACATTGGATTATATGGACAAATAGACATAAAGATGGAGGAATGAATAACTAGACAAATATTTACATGAATGGATGGACAACTGAATACATGGATAGAAAGATGGATCAACACAATGCATGCCTGGATCGACAATGGGATTCTGTAATGTAGAGAAGTATTGATATAGATGAGAGGGAGGATGTTGTGGTTAGGTGCATCAGCAACTAAATAGTGATGAATTGTGGCTGCTTTCAGCAGCACTAAGTATAACAGACATAGTAAAGCAGCCTGGCTCATCCATAATCAGAAGACACAAACGATTGTCTTCATGCCAGAAGAGACATTCTCTGAAAATAAAGCACTGGGAGTATCTGCCAACCTGTCTCTCTGTCTCCACTTCATCATCTTTTTTTCCTTTTTACATCCACATGCTGTTGGTGTTCTTGCCCTTTAACTCTCTTCACTTGTTTTATTCTCTCCTCATTTCTCTTCTTAAGGCCCTGCATGTCCCTGTCTGTCTCTCACTCCCCCTGACACTGTCTTTTGTTCAACAGCTTTCCTTTTTTTTACAGTGCAGGAGCCACTGGGTGCACATCTACAATCTTGCCTTTCATTTCATGGCTTCTGGAAATGGATGTTTTACTGCCTTCATTAAGGCATGCAGCAGTCAGCGCTGTGTTTTCCCTCTGAAGTTTAGCTCCATGAACCTCGCCATTAGAGGACATTATGGCCTCAGATTTCAGGGCACAGTGGAACACTGTATAATTTGATTAGTGTTATTAATCAAGTGGAATACCGCTTTTTGCTCCCATCTCTCATCCCTCCTCCCCCTTCCAGCCATTTTCCTTCTTCTTTCAAATGCGTCCCTTGCTTCGACCTACTCCTCTTATCCATGTACTTCGCCATTGCCTGCACCACAACACATAGCCAGTCAAACTGACAAAGGGCCCTGCACCTTCCGTTTAAAAAACAATGATTTACCACTTGTTTTGTCCTCTCGCCCTCCCTCTACAGCCCACCACCATAACCCCCTCTGAGCGATGCCCCCTCTCTTTACCAAAGACATAAATCAATTGAGATGAAAGTTCCATAATTGTGCTTGCTGGGAGGGATTTGAGCAAAATTGCACTATGAATTTTTTAAAGGGAATTTTTACTAGCTGTTCAGCGAGACTTGGGCGGCGAAGGAAGGTGAGGCCACAAGGATTTATGGGCCTGGATTCTTCATTACTGAAGTAATTTTCCTGCAAATGATAGTGCAGCACCCTGGAGGGGGGAGCGCTGCCCGCCTGGGAGAGTACAAACCTGCTTAATCTCTAGTGGAGAGAAAGGAGCTCAGAGCACTAATATCATCTGTAAGAGACTGAAGCTTCATTTGTTCACATCTAAACCACAGATAGTCTATTTGTGATTCATAGTAATTGATTGCTCAGATTTGTTCCAGGAGTAACAATGTGAGCCAGTTTCATTACAAAGGATGATTGGTTTAAATTGCTGTAAGAAAAATGTACTTTTGTTTCTTAAACGATACAAAGAAATATGTATATTTTGATAGACATTTTCAAGTTTTTAGTATAATCAGTCTAATGGCAAAGGTTAATACAGACCATATAGTGGCTCTGCACAAGTAGAAGGTGTGTTCTAATCCTTCTTTGTTCTTTTTTCTTTGGTTTCTATTCTGTTATCTGTTTTACAGTCTATGTCCGCCTAATGGTGATTTAGTCTTGCTTTACTAAGCTGCCAATCTGTTTCTTCATAAACAAACAATATGGCTCTCCTTGTCTTTTTCCCTTTGGTCTTTTATCCCTCCTCATTTAACCTTCCTCAGTCTAATATGGCTGACGTTCTGTCTCCATCTCTTTAGGTGCTGCCAGCAGCAGTGGCCCTCCTCAAGGTTAGTGCGTCCATGATGCCAGGTCTTATTCTGTATACTGCCTGCTGTCCAGTCAATTTTACAGCTCAGTAGCTTGAGAAGCAGAGGGGCTAAATCTGCTGCAAGAAGGAGAAAGAGAAAAGTTGGTAGGAGGAAGGAAAAAACAAAATTATTGTGCACCCTGTCACTGGCTGAAGTGGGTCTCATTCCAGCAACACTAACAACTCAAGACAATTAGTCACTTCTCACTAGGCTAGACCTGGGACTTCCTTGAGATCCAAAATGAGCCAGGCCGTAAAGAACCCTCTGACCTATCAGAGAACTGCAGCTATTGGAGCAACTCAATGAAGAAAACAGAAACTTAGCAATAAAATAATTCTGCTTGAGCACTTTATTTTCTTAGAGCTTTTTATATCACACTGAGGTAGAAATAAGATTATGAATCATTTCACTGTGCTGAATAGAGTAATAATTTATAGAAGTCTGTACAAATACTGCACCATACACCCTTTTATAAAATTGCAGCTATAGATATTTACTGCATCAATAGAAATTATTTATTTTGTGTAAACTCATGTCATGTGTAGAAGGTTTTACTGTTTAAAATAAACAAAGCAATGTTACTAGCCTTTTACCTTCCAGCTAAGATTGTTTTCTGCCAAAGATGAGCTCTGTAGTTCCAGCCACCACATGCCCCTGAACAAAAGTGAAGCATGACTAAGATGGGTGGTGCGTGGAGGATCAGGGAGAAAAGTTTGTCCTGGGTCTTCTGCAGAGACTCAGCGTGACCAATTGGGGTGAAGGGGATGAATAAGACCATTCATTGGGCCTAATGAAAGAGCTCCTGCTGGGGCTTGAATGAGGGTGGGCCCATCTGCACCACATAGGCGTGCACAAACCAGTGACCTCGAAAATTACCCAGGAAGCACTTCAGGACAGTTGTCCCAGCAACAGGATGGGGTTTGCATGGTAACCAGCCGTTTCAATCAGTGCCTGGCAGCATCTCACACAGAGCAAATTTCTCTTTCTGCATTGAAAGAAGCCCGTGTGAAATCAGCTTCACGGGACGTAACCCTTTTTCTTAAAGGGGGGAGCTGCCAGGGATTGTCCTGTGTGAAAACATCCAGTAGCTCTAACCGTTTCTGAAAGGTGAAAGATGCTGCCCTCGGGATTTTTCTTCTTGAGGGAATTTTTGTGCTATTTTATAAGAAGTTTAAAAAGAGTTGTTTAGGATACAATAAATCTTTAGTTGTTTTTGAAATACATCTGATTACATATGATGGATGAGATTCCTTCAGTATCCAAAAGCCTGGACATAAGGTCTACAAGCGTCTCTGAGGATTTGGTTCATTGGATTTTATCTGATATTTGGCTTAATATATTCATCCTTGATGAGCCAGAGTCATGCAGGTCATTGAAGTTCCACTGCTGTCTCCATTTCACATAGAACTTTTGACAGCATGAAATGACAATCCGCCCCTGCACGCATCTCCCACGTCAAAAAGTAATGAGATTGTGCTGCTGGAAATATCACTACAAAGCATCAGGCCTGCTCTCGGATCTGACTGCACCTTCAAACAGCGCTGCCTGCTAGCTCGCCTGCTTCGTCTGCCTGCTGCAAAAGAAACGAACAAAAACAATCAGAATCAGAGACAGAGAAACGGCAAGGGAAGCTCCCCACCCTGACACAAACGAACACGCCAGGGCCTTTCATCCTGAGAGTGATTAGCCATCCGAAACATTTTAAAACCCCTCTTTGAGTGTGTTCGTCAAACGAAAGCGTTCCATTGAGGAGTGGTGGTGAGATGTTTCTCGCTGGGAAGAGCCAGTGATCTAGTCTCTAATTGTGGCACCGCTGACAAGGATGGTGTGTCTGGGAGCTTTTTAAGCGGGGCTTTTTGCTACGCTCTTGTTCCCTTCCTGTCAGATCCACCACCAAAGGCACCAGGAAACAAAAGGGCCCCTCAGATTCTGTTCTCACATCCATCTGCCTGGTGCTTTGTGCATAAAAACAAGCCTAATTTAACACACTGATTGTTCCTAATGCTGGCCTAATGTGACCAGAACAAGTTACTACAAATGCAATGTTTGGTTTTAAATGTGAAAAAAAAAAAATTATATATATATATATATACATAGCTCTCTAAATGCATAATTACAGTTTTTGTTTCTCTCATCACTTTTAGTATATTGCTGATCAAATTCTCAGCTTGTCAAAAGATATGACAACAATATTTCACTTCTGTACCATACACCGAAAGATTAAAGTTACATTTGAGGTCTTAATGAAGCATTCGACAAAGCTGGTTCAAGCTTTCAGAAATTGGTATTGAAAACTTTTCCGTCACTATTCAAGAGCCAGATTGTTGAAGGTTTTAGGAGTGGAGTAGAGACAGTTTGAAAATTCAAAGAATCAGTGATGGTAGGGGGAGCAAAGGGAAGAATTTGGATGGGTAGGAAAAAAAAGGAAAAGGAGTTAAGCCCCAGCTCATAAAAATCAGTATTATAACAACATTAATTGATGCTGCTGAGTGCCATATGTGACACCATATGGAATAGCTGCCCCAGAGGCCTGCTATAATAGACAGCCCGCAGTGGTGCTCACAACTTGGCACATTTACAAACAAGGGATGTCCCATTAATATCAGCCACACAGACTGAGCAGGAGACAGTGAGAGAGAGGTGGAGAGAGGGTGGGGGATAAAATCAGGGGAGAGAAGCAACTTAATTCTCTTTTTGTTTGAGCGCTGACTCCTTTTCTACCTCTTGCTTTGCATGAATATTTCTGCCAAATCAACAGATTTTCTATGTGTGCATATCAATCACTTAATATTTACAAACTCAGCTACTTTACTCCCACGTTTCCTTAATTACAGTAATAAACTGCCCCTCCCTTCTGGGTTGATAAGACCGCCCTCTGTCCTCCCAACTGCCACTCCCTGCACAGATGTCCAGCAGACCTTTAATCATACATACACACTTCAGCAGGTGAGGTGATTCATGGCAGCTTGATAAAGGTGGCGTGAACGAGCTCTGTTTAACCTTTCTGGGTCTAATCATAGGGCAGCAGTTATTTACTGCTGCTGTCTACAGTTTACAGGCCTTCCTGCTCCCAGCCCTGTCTTACAGTCTTACAATTGATTTTGATGACATAACAAGTGTCCAGGTGGCCAAGGTTATAGATTCCATTGAAACAAGATTATATAGATTAATAATGTGCAGTTTGTAAGAGCTCTTAATGTGCAACGGGCACTATGTTTTGGGTGATGGTATAGCATGAACAGAAATGTATTGGTAGATTTGATGTGATGGTGTCATTAGTCCTTACATTAGTGCTTACATGCCCAGGGCAGGGAGGGAAAGACATCCTTCTGAAACAGAGCTGTCAGCCATTCTGTTGAGTTTCATAGAATGTGAGGCAGAACAAGAATAGTGTACAGCTGTTTCCTCTCTGACACAGAGGGAGGCAGATGAAGAGCAAAAGAGGGAAAAGAGACAGAGAGAGGGAGGGGAGGAAGAGGGAGAGCAAAAGAGAGCTCCCCGCTCTGTGATGTGCACTGATGTAGCTGCAGCTCTGGGTCAAACGCTGCCAGTGTTTTGTGTTCATCTGCGTCTCCTCTCCACCTTGCTCTGTCTCTTGTTCTATTTCCCTGACCCTCCTGTTCTCTCTCATGTGACGACTACTTTCAGAACCCTCCAACCTTTTCCATATCCACAGATCTACCATCACCCACCCAGCTTTCATTAGAGACCATCTCTCACACTCCTCCTTTTATCCCTGCTCATCTCTTACTTGATCCTTCTGACTGCCAGACTGGAGCCAGCTATGACTTTTTTTTATGATAGAGGCTGCCATCTGTTAGCATCTCCTTCTTGGTAAATGCAAAAGCACATGTCATACCTCTGTGTTGCAAACACCCCTTGTTTTTGTAATATATTTATTTCATCTTAACAGCACTCGAGCACTGATGTTAAAGTTAGGTTCAAGCAGGGGAGTAAAGATAAACTGCGCTCCTGATGACCACCTGAGGAGAGAGTAGAGTTAAGAGAGCAGTTGATTCCAGTTCCAGCCATTGCCACAGGACACTCATTTGTAATTCTGTACCCTGCCTACAATAACGTTTGATCATTGCAGAGAGGGAAAAAGAGGAGCAGGGGAGGGGCACAGGAGCATAAGCTTTCACCCGCTCTCTTTGCTCCCCCTCCCCAAACTCTCTACCCGCTCTCTCGCAATTGCTGTCACCCCGTATGCATGCCCCCTCTGGCCCAATGACAAGTCTAGCGTGAAACGCTTGGCTGCCCCCTGAAATTAGCAGTAGAGCCCCCCGGCAGCACATGTTTCTCATGACCAGCACACAGTGGGCTGCCGCCAGATTCTTTTCATTATGACTGTGGCCTGCCAGCCCCCTGACTCTACTCCTTCTGCCTCTTCCTCCATCAAACCTCCCTCTACTCCTCCTTCCCCCTGTGCCTCGGCCAGAGCTCAGTCAACAGCATCTGTAGTGCTCATCATAATACTGTCGAGGAAGGAAAATAAAGGAGGTAATCAAACTCTCTCTGGATATTGCTATTATTTTTGTGTGTATGAATGTCTTTATGAGTGCATACACTGTGTGATTTAGTGAGAACACGTTTAGTACACATATGCAAATGCACTGTGTCTACATGTCTCTGTGTGTTGGCTTGACTGGATTAGTGGGGGGAGAGAGTTAGCAGTAGCAGCATGAAGTGAGAAAGACGGAGAGAGAAGGAGAGCAGTAGAACAGAGCAACGCCTGGAGGCTCAATCTGTTCCTCACTGAGCTACATCAGTGTTAGAGACGGCGGCTTGGGCCGCGGGGAAGCCTCCACTCGCTCCATCAAACTGTCAAGCAGCCAGCGGAGCTGCACAGGGAGACTCTCAGCTGCCCCCGGGGCCAGTTCAAGTCAACATCCCATTTTCTTGCCTCCTCACCTAATTTCTCCTAGGCCCAGACTTAAATTTCCAATGCCCAGTGTCTGCTGCTGCAGCTCAGAAGCTCTGGGCCCAGGGCCATGTCAAAACACAGGGAGGTGCTCAGGATTGTGTGCACACATGTGTGCGCACTCACTTTTGGAGGTGAGACAGCCAACCAGCTACAGAGACAGGACGAAGGAGAGGAGTGCAAAAAACCCTATGGCTTTTTGTTCTCATTCGCTCCCATCTTTGTGCTCATTTTTCTTTCCTGACTATATTCATAGCACAGTTGTGTATTCCCTGTCCCTTCAGGTTTCTGACAGTTCGTCTTTCTCTCTGAGCTGAATAAATGCTCCCTGTTTCCTCATACATCTGCCATTACTGTCTGTTTTCCCCCCGCCAAACTACTCCAAGGATCACACTAACAGCCCAGCCAGTTCTGTCACTCCCCCGGGGTTCTGCTGAAAGCAAAGGTTGAGGGATTTGGAGAGGACAAGTCGGTCATTTAATTTAGTGAGGAAGGGGGACTACTCTTCAAGTTTATCCACACTGCTATCACCATCAATCTGTCCACATGCCTCACCACTTCACCCCTCCCTTCCTTTTTGACTTCACCGCATACTTTGCATGGAAGTGAAGTAGAGCACTGCCAGGTCTCCGTGCTGTTTACATGGACTCTGGGTAATGTTAAAGTCTGCTTAGTTTGGCCCCAGGTCAGGACTATATCTTTCCTCACCCTGTCTTGATTTACATGACCCCTGCTGACTCTTCCCTTAAGTGTGTCAGCTTTAAACCAGAGGCTGCTGTGTCTGTCTAATGCAGAGTGCTCCCTGAGCTTGTCTTCTTCAATCCTCCTTCACTCTCATTCTTTCTCTGTCTTCTCTCAATAGGCCTCTGTGAAAAGCCGTCTGTTTGCACAGCCAATTCCAAGGTCCCGAGCTCAAATATGGTTTTGCGTTAGAGCCTGTATAGGCCTGCTGGTCGATATCATTTCTGCCCGGCAGAGCTTTTTCTCTCAAACTCATTCCCTGTGGACAGTACATCTTCACTGGGATCAATACTTTCGTAATCCAGAGCTCCCAGGTTGACCCTGAGTAATCAGCTGACTTCCCATTCTGCCTGCTGGGTAGGTCAAGGTTCAACTGGATGTATATATTTGATCCTGTGATCAGATCACTCTGCTTGGTGATGCTTTCACATACAGCCATTGGGGTCAAGAGCAATCACTTGATTTTTTTTTTTTTTTTGTAATCTATGGTTATGAGAGTTAAGAACGGTGGTCCAGTTGCTGATATATCCATCCATCCATCCATTATCTGCTGCTTGTTGTTTAGGGTGTTATGGGGGCAACAGCTTGAGCAGGGAAGCCCAAACATCCCTTTCTCCAGCCACCTCTATCATCTCTTCTGGGATAATTCCAAGGCATTCCCAGGTCAGCCAAGAGACGTAGTCTCTCCAGCGTGTCCTGGGTCTTCCTCGGGGTCTCCTTCCAGTTGGACATGCCTGAAACACCTCCCGAGTGAGGTAGTCCAGGGGTCATCCTAACCAGATGCCTGAACTACCTCAACTGACCCCTCTCAATGTGGAGAAGCAGCGGTTCTACTCTGAGTTCCTGCTGGATAACCAAACTTCTTAGCTGTCATATGAGCCAGATAAACCTGAATATTTAAAACTCATTTTTCTTAAGCAAGCATTTGTTTATTAGATTTTTTTTTGTCCTCAGGTGAAAACTTGAAGCAAAATGTGGCAAAATATCTAACCGAAGTGTTGAAATATGAGTTGAAGTTAGAGTTCACATTTTGCCACAAGGCCATTGAGACTTTCACAAACCCTGCAGGTGTTTTACGCCTGGAAGGATGTCCCTCTGTGGATTTGAGGTTCCGCATCCACGCCCCATCAGAATGGCCACAGATCCTACATCCCCACACCTCATCCTGGCGTCTGCAGGAGGGAAATTGCAGGAGAAAATTGTTGTTGTTCCACCAGTATCCGCCAATGCTTTGGTCCTCAACTATCTAAATGGACCATTACCCCCTCTGTGTGCTCTCACTTCAGGCGGTCTAGGTTTGCCAAAACTCTTCTTTTACAGCCAGGGGTATCTCAGGATGAACTTGGAAAATGCCTTCTAAATTGAAGCTATATCTTCTATAAATCAAAGTTTGCATTGTTAACCTGTCACATTATTTTCTTGAATAAGGGATTTAAGAAGTAATGTTTGTCTTACCATTGACAACAAATTAACTCAAGTTGTTATTTCAGTGTCAGCAATGTTTTGGGCATAAACCAATTACTAACCTTTTCTTTCCATTCCTCTGCCTCCAGTAATATCTGTTGTCATTATATGTTAAAGTAATTTAGTGCCAGCACACTTTGAAACTAGAGCCAGTCAAGATTTCGTCACAAATTATGATTGTCACAGCACAAACACTTGGATGCATATGTTCTTCTATTCTGTTTGCATTCATTTTGTTTATAGCTTTGTTTTAGAAAGAATTGACAGTGACACGTAAATGCCAGCAGCTCTGGCAGCTCTTGTGTTGCTTATTTTTTTCTGCATTTCCTGCAGCAAGTCAAGGGTTGCAATCAGTATTCAGGAAGACAGTTGTTGACACCCTGCCAGTATTTACGTAGCCAGGCGAGTTCCTCTTCTGTTCCTCTCTCTATCTGTGAGGAAGAATTCATGGCAGCATGTCCTTTGAGCGTGACAAGTGGAACTGTGTGATTAATTTGGCCAGTCGTTTTATTGTGCTCCGGGACGTGCAACATTTATTGTCTTCCCCTTGCATGTCTACTGGAATCTGCCAGAGAAATTGTCCAGTAGAATCCAGTCATCCATCTCTCCCTCTCTGTTTTTATTCTCTTTGGCTCGCCTCTTCTCTCAACCCTGCCTCATTTCAGGGCTGAGCTACAGGGTCGTCATGGGGGACAGTCCAGGTCGTGGCCTGGCTCAAGCCAGGGCCGCAGGCGGAATAAATATCCTGTCTCTGAAGTGTTGAAAGCTGTGTAAATGTCAAACGCATCCGTCTGATGTGCTCCCTGAGAGGAGGAGGTAGGAAGCTAGGAGAATGAGTGGATGAGCCTCTGTTACCCTTCGCAGACGACTGTTATCAGGTGCAGATGTTGATGCTACCTCTATTTCTCTGAAGAGCTGGCCAGTTTTTTTTTTTTTTTTTTGGGACAGAGGGGGGCTGTCAACGTCTGTGAGACACAAACCACTAGAGGCTTGGCTCCTGTCAGACAGCTTAGTGAGCAGTGCAGCTTTGAGATTTTAACAACATCCCTTCTGACCACCAGACGTCCTGTTCAGGCAGGACTTTTTTTCTTGGTTTCTAGTGTTGCATTTTGACTGTTTGGCTTCCTTTATTACTGAAAGTTTATCCAAATACAGGTAGGTAAATAGATATTACATGTTAAAACACAAGATCTTTTTGCCACCACATCTTTGCATTCACTAGTATGAGCCAATTTTGTACTTTTATCTCATTTTTTGCTTTGACTGGACTAAAAATAACAATCCAGTAGGGCAATCACATACAGTACTGTTAAAATTGGTCTAGCATTACTTCCATCCGCACATCCCGTCATCTTTATAGCATCCCCCCCGCTTGCTCTTACTGTTTTGCTTCCCCGTTTCCACCTGCCTCTCTTTCCCCTGCTGCGTTGTGCTGTGTCTCTGTCTTAGATAGTGTTCCTCTTTACGCTCTGGTGCAGTGCATGCTTCTTGTAAAAGGATAAGAACCACGCTGTGCTCTTTTGATATCATTTTTCCTCCTCGCCAACTCCAGCCTTATGAGGCCCCATCTCTTGTGTCGTAGTGACTGCTGCAACAACAAGGAAAGCGCGTATCCAGGGAATAGACCGAGCCAGTTATTCATCTCCATCACCCAGGGTTTAAACTCATCTCTTGTAATAAAGTGGAGCCCACATGTGCTGTGATGGAAGTCATTTCTTTAGCTGCATGCCTAGATTTCCTAAGAACATGGTGATATTGAAGATTTCATCAGCTTGCTCCCTTTTTATTTATTTATTTACTGTAATTTTTTTAGAGATCAAGATGGAAAGGGAAAAACAATATTATGAATGTGACTTTCATTTTAAGATAAAATGCCAGAGGTTCTAAGGGCAAATAGATTTTAACCTGGCCCCAATTGGAAGCAGAAATGTGTCTTAACATTTACAATATTTAAATGCACCTAATTAATAATGCACAAGATTATTTCTTTTTTATTGTTACTGTTTATTTGTTGTCATGAGCCATCTTCCATTTTTTTGTTTTTGCATGTTCTTTTTTTAAATAAAGAGTAAAAAAATAAAACATGTATGTAATGATGACATCTGTAGTCATAGTCCACAAACAAAAATGTTCACCTTGTGATTAAAAATGACTTCATCATGTAGTCATCCTCATATTAAACCACACTGAATCATTGTACATTCATGTCAATCTGAGAACATGTCATCGAAGAAAATGAATTGATCTACTCATATTTTGGGTTAAATGTTTTAATAACATCAAATATTATGTAAGGAGAAAGTTCATCATTACATTTCTTCAAATTCATAAAATTAGTCAGGGCTGTTACATTTGATACAAATGATTATTCAGCATGTGAAGACTTTTGACATCTGATGTCTTGTGTCCTGCATTGCTATTAAAATGCAGAATCACCAATTTAATATTAAATTACTTTACTGCAAAAGCATTCATCTGCAAATGCTTCTGATTTCTACCAGTCCTAGTTTGCTGAATTCAAAAGCAGACCATTTGAAAAGAAATTAATCAAAAACTTGAGAACTTGTGACTGTTTGAGCTGTTAATGTTAAATCTGAAGTCATAGAAGGCGAGCTGGAAAAAATCCAGAAGAGCAAAGGTAACTCAACCAGTTGATTACACCGGTTGAGTTGTGAATAATCATTCTACACAAAAACATACCTAATTATTTCATTCAGTGTAAAATTTTCTAAATACTTTTTCATCTAGAGCGTTGTTGCTCCTGTAAATTTATTTAAAAAGCCAAAAATTTATAAAAATTGAACAGGGGTGCAGACAAGGATGTTCCATATCCCCATTGTTATTCGCTATATTTATTGAACCTTTAGCACAATGGGTTAGGCAAAACACCAAAATACATGGCATAACAATAAACCATAAAGAACAAAAATTAGCACTATTCGCGGACGATATATTAATCTACCTGGCAAGACCCCGGGAATCTCTCCCAGAATTACACAAAATACTGTTGAAGTATGGGAGATTTTCAGGTTACAAACTGAATTCCCA